>NC_141554.1:88280000-88580625 GCF_021556685.1 Rattus norvegicus
TAAACTATCTTATTTATTTTCTGCACACTTTTAAATTTTGGGTTAGTTGAAGGTACTCAGCAAGTGGAGTAGTTATTAGACCAGTAAATGAAGAGGATTCACTTCCTACTCTGGAATTAGATTAAGTAGTTATTGGAACAGCACATTAAATAAATAAATACTTAATATAATGAATCAATAAGAGATATGCCAAAAATACACAGAAACAAAGACAAAATTACCTTCATACAAATGTAGCGAAAGGAAATGTAGTGTATTTACATTGTGTCTCCTACATTTTATTTTCAAGTGTGCTATAATTTGCACACATTAATATCTTTGCTGCTATCATTGAGTACTGGAGGACATGCTTCTATCTTTATTCATTTTTCTTTACTCATTTGTACAAGTATTCATGTCATTTACTAGAGTTTAATTGAAAAATATAATTGGCTTGATTATTTCATTATTCAAGAAAGACTTGTTTTTGCTTTACAACTTAGACCTCATAAAAGGACTGTGATAACCTTAAGTGTGGTACCATGACTAATTTTCTCACAAAGTTCCATATTTATTTTTAATAACTCACAAATCAATAGACAGTTTATCACATATAATAAATTTACATCTCTGTTATTCTTTCAGGCATAATAATTATAATTAGTGCATGCAGGTAATTTAGTTTATTGTAGTTGGTGATTATTTCTGTTTACCTACGACTGAGTTACATTTACATGGAGTGCCAATTCTAGACTACAGAGTTTATTTTAATAATTTCTCCTATCAGCTCCAAATGGAACTGATTTATGGAATCAATAATTAACTGAAAATCTAAAATGTGTGCTGACAAAATTTTATTCAAAATTAAGAACACAAAGTTCCATGATAGAATTTGAAATCCACCAAAATATTAGATAGAGATCGAAAAATCCATTTAGTCCTAAACCATGACCCAAAGTAATTTGTTACCACTTCTATATATTTGTACTTAGTAGAAATATTTATATACTTTGTGGAAAATACATTATTATTTTATTATAATTTTGATGATGTTTATAGGTTAACATATGAAATATACATGCTATTTCATTGCCCTAGTTGTATAATAAATCTACATGTAAGTAATTGAAGATATATAGTAGTATTTTTACATTTTTATATAGCATGATTCCTAATATTTAGTGTAAAATATGTCTCTGCATGAAATTCTTAGATGGATGCCTTATTAATATAGCTGCAAAACATTAATTTTCCATTCAAAAAATTTCTCCAAGCTTGATCATGTATTTTTAGCTCATATGTCATTCCTCTGTGCTTCCTAATTGCTTAAATTTTATGTCTAGGCCTGGCACTATATGTCTTTTAATCAGAATATTTTAGCATGGAGCATGAGGACAGGAAATCAGCAATCCAAAATAACATTAACAGTAGAATAATATACTTATATTGCATATGAAGTTTCATCTTTGGTGTATGACTTCTTCAAAAATAGTTGTTTTTTTGTCATTGTTTAGAATCTAATAAAGTAGTTGTCAGACACCAACTATTTAGCACAATTTTAAAGGCAGATTATAATTGTTACACAATTTAAAAACATTTAAATATTAATTATTGCCCAGAATCCTTTCATATCAACTAAATATTTTCATAATCAAATAAACCTCTAGAATACACAGAATTTGCCTCTGGAATTTGTCTTCATGTAAATGTATGAACCACATGAATATCTGGAGCGTACAAAGGCCAGTAGGCATTAGAACCCTCTGTAAATGGCGTTACCATGTGGGTGCTGGGAATCAAACCTCAGTACTCTGTCAGAGCATCTAGTATTCTTAATTGCTGAGCCATCTTTCCTTCTTAACATTCTCCAATATTGAAGAACCTGTCTGATAGTTTTACAATGATGAATTAATTATAACTGGCCACACACGCGTGCACACACACACACACACACACACACACACACACACACACGTATCTGTATTCTTAGCAGACACTTGTGTCTCACAAGCTGAAAATTAGACTATAGAAATACTTAACCAAAAATAAAAAGTAATCTGTCCTGGAATTTCATGCTGGGAAAAGGAAGTGGCAGAATAATTTGTTTAACCCTCCTGGATAGAGATTTCGCACAGTTCTAACAACTTGTTAGATCATCTTACAGTATAGAAATGAAGCTTAATAATAAAGGGTCAATGGTGGGCAGGACCACACTTCCTTCAGAACTGCTTAGATGTGTACATCATTGATTCTCTATTTAAAATTTAGTCTCACATCAAGACCAATGAAAATGGACTTGGCAGATTTACTGGTTATCTCTTTGTCCTTTCTTCCCAATGTGTCCACATAGAATCAATCTCCTTTTCCTGCTTTGTACTATTAGTTTGAATCATTTATTTGAAGTATTGATCAGGTGTGGCTGAACCTGGCTTGAACCCCTATGTTCAATAACAATGTATTCAGAACCTTTTACAATATGATATTCTGTAAAGGCTGTATACAAATTTAGATGTAGTTTGCTTTCAGAAGTTTTTACATTGGAATGTACATATCAGTCTGTGTATGTTTTGTTGTATTAAGCAATATGTCTTAAACAAATATAAGATTGATAGACAAGACTTAGGCAAAGAAGGTATGGATATACTGGTAACCTAAGAAGAACTCACCAAGTCAAGTTGTGCTTTGGATACAGAATTGAATTCTAGAAGGAGCACTGGAGTATTATATAAAGATTCAGAAACCTCAGATCCCATGTGACCCCATTGACCTTTCTAAACATAAATTGTATCATTTCTTACATTGCATTTACTGATTTATTAATCTATCTTTCTCTTCCCCTATTGTCAGTTTTCACAGGATGCAAGTTAAGCTTCTTTACCTGAAGTCCTTAAATCATAATTTTAAGAAATGGCTGTTGAACCCATTCAGAGCCTGCCCCACATGTGGCCCATACATATACAGCCACCAAACTAGATAAGATGGATGAAGCAAAGAAGTGCAGGCCGACAGGAACCAGATGTAGATGAGAGACACAGCCAGAATACAGCAAATACATAGGCGAATGCCAGCAGCAATCCACTGAACTGAGAACGGGACCCCCGTTAAAGGAATCAGAAAGGACTGGAAGAGCTTGAAGGGGTTTGAGACCCCATATGAACAACAATGTCAAGCAACCAGAGCTTCCAGGGACTAAGCCACTACCCAAAGACTATACATGGACTGACCCTGGGCTCCAACCTCATAGGTAGCAATGAATATCCTAGTAAGAGCACCAGTGGAAGGGGAAGCCCTTGGTCCTGCTAAGACTGAACCCCCAGTGAATGTGATTGTTGGGGGAGGGAGGTAATGGGGAGAGGATGGGGAGGAGTACACCGGTAGAGAAGGGGAGGGGGGGGGTTAGGGGGATGTTGGTCTGGAAACCGGGAAAGGGAATAACAATCGAAATGTAAATAAGAAAAACCCAAGTTAATAAAGATGAAAAAAAAAAAAGAATAAAATGTGTTCATTCCCCCCCAAAAAGAAATGGCTGTTGAATAAATTTTCATCACGCAATATTTCTGCTATACTGCTGTGTAGCAACTATGCAGAATTTCTTTCATATGATTTTCAATATGAAGTGATCTTGAGAATCTAATTAAGGTTATTCCAAAGTGTTATAAAAAGAATCAGATAAATAATGTTTACAAATACTGACCTTGAGTAATTAGTAAATAAACAATTAGGCCTTAAAGAAAGGAGAGGTAAAACTCTGAAATTCCTGTCATAGTATTGGTTCCAGTGCAACAGATTCCATACTGCTCTCAAAACTTTACGTGTCGACTTTAAATAATTTCAGCTCAATAAGATGGCACAAAAAGCAGAAACTCTGATAATTTTGTTCTGTTCTTATTTTCAAATTCATTAGTTGACCCAGACATGAACATAGATACTATCAGAAAATAAAATACTATTATTTCATCTTAAAACTCTAGTGTGTTATGGGTTACGTTTAAGAAAACATTTATTTTTCATGTCATTTGACATTCTGTCTCAAGTATACTAGAAGTCAAATTAAGTTTCACAGAATATTCAAAGTCATCACTGCACATATTTTCTTGACATTATGAAGACAGTATTTTGATTCCTTTGACAAAAAATAATATATTTTCTAATACAAAATAAAACTATATCCTGTGCCCCTGACATTCACTTTAATGTAATAATCTTCCTTTTCTTAATACACTTTATAATATGCTTTGCTGAAGCTACAGATTTGAAGCTTACCTGTGAGTATAATGCAAATCTGATTGAATGCCATCTGGCATTTTTAATATAATGTTTATGCAGTGGAACACCTTTGTGACAGACATGTGAATTATACATACCAAAAATAAAAAGGAATGTTCTGAAAGGGCATGCTGATTTTTAACTTAAATTTAACAATAAACATATATAAATTTCTTTTGTTAACAGTTTTGTCTAAAAAGACACACATACTGATATAGAACAACAAAAAGTTAAGTCTATTAAAATTAACTCTTCTAGGTAATTAAGTTTTAAAATTAATCACCAGTGTAGTTATATTTAGTGAGAACTAATGGTTGTTTTAATAGCTATCTAACCAAAGGTGAATAGTGGGTCAATACAACTTAGTAATCAAAGGGGGTATGTACCAGGAGGAGAGATAAGCATAGTTGTGAATCCAGCTATCAGTTTTAAGTAGCTGTATCACCTTGTGTAACTCACTTCTATCATAAAAAAGTGAAACTTATTTTATCTGTGGTTATGAAAGTGAGATTATGAAAACAGTGTGTCTGGTACATGCCTAGATTAGTCAAATTTCAATAAATTGTTTGTATCCTAATAAAATCCCATGGATAATTTAAAATCAATTTATAGTTTTGATACAGTTTGGTCACACTGAAGATTTAAAAACTCTTGAAAGCATTCAGTTTTCAAATGTAACTCCAATGACATTATACAGTACCAACAAACATGAAATTAAAACTGGCCGTGGTTGAAGATAATACAATTGCAAACTGTGCTAAAACCTCAAGAATTATTTACATATGGCAAAGATGTAATTTGAACTTGTGAGAACAATTCTGGCTTTAATTAGCACTTGATCAGCTTCTAAATCAGCATGTATTTCACTTTTTATTAAAAAATGAAAATGATTCACTCATCTTTTAATTGAAAGTGAGAGTTGAAGCAGACACAGTAAACAGTAAAAAATGGTAATTAAGTGGCAGCTACTTTAATATTCAATGTTCTACAGCTTGAGAGGCGGGACAAAGAAGCAACAAGGATCATATCTCACTGAAAACAGGCCAGCATCCAAGAATAGTCTTACCATTTTAGTTTCATAGCTTGCCATAAACTGTTAGAGAAAAGAATGACTTTCAACATATTGCTAATGACAACCATGATAGTTATTTGTTCCTGGTGTATTTAATAAGTGATTCTCATAAATATAAATAAAATAAGGGTTCATGAATACATTTTAATCACATCACCATTAAAGAGCAGCATGGCCTCATTAGAGGAAAATAATGTCATTTTTTGAATGGCACTTATATACAGCTGACCATGTTCCAGAGCTTACTTAAATGTGTTCATTATTATTATTTTTAAACTGCAACTCACACAAACCTAGTTTGGTCTGGAACTCACTGTAAACATTAGATGACACTGAAGTTCTGATCTCTGCATAAACATCCCCAATGCTGGGATGTTTTAGTCAGCCACCATCTAAACCAGTTTATGTGTTGTGGAAAATTGAACTCAGGATTATGTGCTTGTGAGACAATCATTCTATCCACTGATAGAATTTTAAAATATATTTATTCTGAAAATTTAGGAAGAAAAACAGTTATCACATACAAGATAGGTAGTTTCTGTTTCATCATCGAACATCAATTTATGAACTCTTAGATTTAGGTGTACAGGACTGTTCGATAAAAAATTCTATATATTTTATTATAGGTTAATCAGAAGAGAAGCAAAATTACTGAAATTACTACTGTATTTCCTATCATATGATTACATTGAAGCTATATAAAACATTTTATTTCTAAATGAGGTAATTCAGGTTATTCCAAACTGCTGTGCAATTTTGGAAATTGTTCCTCATGGCTGCCTTCTGATCTCTGCCTCAGAGCAGTTTATTTTATGTGCAGGCAGTCTGTATGAAAAGTGTTATACATGCTTATTATTTTTTTTCTCTCTCTCTCTCTCTGTGTCCTTTTGTGATTAAAATTTTGTTTCTTTTGCTTTTGCTTTTTTACATAAAAACACAGAATTTATAAACTGCAACATGACTAGCAATCATTAAATACGGTCATAAATTGTGCATGAGGCTTATTTTATATCATTTCAAGCTATTATCATATAGCAGTAACAAGTACTGTCCCATACATGGAAAAAGCCAGGTAACTACATTCTACAAACAGAGAAGAAAGAGGAAAGAGCTGTTTAAATTGTTGTTATAAGGGGTAGCACTAACTTCCCATTGGAGTTATTTTGCCATAGGATTCAACTATCTGTAGTTTGAAATTGTGACTAAATATAAGCTTGATGGTAAGGTAAATGACTTACATGATATTGGTTCTAATCCATTTATTTTCCATTCAGTAGATAAAGTCAATATCATCTACATAGTGATAGAGAGAAAGGTACATAATGAATATATTCAATACCAAACATGTTCCCTGCTGTCAGAAACCAAATTATTGCAAAGGAGGGAAATTTAACAGAGTGTACATAATATTTTATGCAAAATTAAACCTACAAGGGGCTTTAAAGGATTCACTGTGCTATGAACTTTAATAGGAAAATAGAATCTAAACTATGCGGGGAATCACGAAAGGATTCCCTGAGGAAGAAATAATATAGAGTTAAGAACACATGCTGTAGGAATCAAAAAGGTCAAATGGGAGAGTCACTGTTCAGAAAAGGTATAGTATATGTGACAGGGAACAATAGGAGCAATCAGAGGACACCTACTGTGACCATGAGGAGACACCTATAAAGAAGGAATTGGTAAGCAACAGAATTGTAAGGTTAGGGACCTTTTGGCTAGCTGTAAGGATGAAAGAACTAATGATTTGAAGAAATGGACCTTTGAAACTACATAGTAAATGCCAGGTTTCCTTAATTTGTGATAAATATCCCTTTGATCTCTTTCTGTTTTCTAGTTACTCTGGCTAGGATTTTGAGTACTACAGTGAATAAGTAGGGAGAGAGTGGGCAGCCTTGTCTACTCTCTAATTTTTGTGGGATTGCTTCAAGTTTCTCTCCATGTTTCATATAACTAATTGGATAGCATTCCTTCTGTTTCTATTTGACTACTTTGAGAACTATTGGAATTAGGTCTTCTTTGAAGGTCTGATAGAATTCTACAATAAATCCATCTGGCCTGGAATTTTTTTCCTTGGTAGACTTTTAATAACTGCTTCTATTTCTTTAGGGGTATTGGACTATTCAGATGGTTTATCTGATCCCGATTTAACACTGGTACCTGGTATTTGTCTAGAAAATTGTTCATTTCATACAGATTTTCCAGTTTTATTGAGTACAGGCATTTGTAGCAAAGTCTGATGATTTTTTAGATTTCCTCAGTTTCTGTTGTCATATCTCCATTTCCATTTCTTATTTTCTTATTTTGGATACTGTCTCTGTGCCCTCTGGTTTGGGTGGCTAAGGGATTATCTACCTTGTTGATTTTCTCAAAGAATCAGCTCCTGGTTTTGTTGAATATTTTATAGTTATTTTGTATCTACTTGGTTTCTACACTGAGTTTGATTATTTCCTGTTTTCTTTTTCTCGTGGGAATATTTGTTTCTTTTTGTTCTAGAGTGTTGTGGTGTTCTGTCTATATTCTCATGTATACTCTCTCCAGTTTCTTTTTGGAGGCACTCAGAGCTATGAGTTTCCTCTTAGCACTCCTTTCATTTTGTTCCATAAATTTGGGAATGGTATGCCTTCATTTTCATTAAAAGTCTTTAATTTCTTTCTTTCTTTCTTCCTTGACCAAGTTATCAGTAAGTACAACATTGTGCAGGTTCCATGTACATGTGGGTTTTCTGTGGTGTTTGTTGTTATTGAAGATTAGCCTGAGTCCTTGGTGGTCTGATAGGATGAATGGGATTATTTCAGTCTTCCTGTATCTGTTGAGGACTGTTTTGTGGTCAGTTTTGGAAAGGGTACCATGAGGTGGTGGGAAGAAGTTATAATCTTCTCTTTTAAGATGAAATGTTCTATAGATATCTGCTAAATCCATTTGTTTCATAATTTCTGTTAGTTTCACTGTCTCTGTTTAGTTTCTGTTTCCATGATCTGTCCATTGCTGAGAGTGGGGTGTTAAAGTCTTTCACTATTATGTGAGAGACAATGTGTGATTTCAGCTTTAGTAAAGTTTCTTTTGTAAATGTGGGTGCCCTTGCATTTGGAGCATGGATGTTCATAATTGAGAGTTCATCTTGGAAGATTTTTTTCTTTGATGAGTATGAAGTGTCCTGCCTTATCATTTTTGGTAACTTTTGTTTGAAAGTCAATATTATTTGATATTAGAATGGCTACTCCAGCTTGTTTCTTGAGACCATTTGCTTGGAAAATTTTTTTCTAGTCTTACTGTGAGGTAGTGTCTGGCTTTGTCACTGAGGTGCATTTCCTGTATGCAGCAAAAAGCTGGGTCTTTTTAATGAATCTGGTGTTTTCGTCTGTGTCTAATTATTTTAGGGGAATGTTAAGAGATATTAAGGAATAGAGATTATTGTTTCCTGGTGTTTTTGTTATTAGAGGTGGAATTATGTTTGTGTGTCTCTCTTCTTTTGGGTTTCTTGAAAGAAGATTAATTTCCTACTTTTTCTTGGGAGTAGTTTCCTTTTTGTGTTGGAGTTTCCCTTTGTTGGGCCGGATTTGTGAAAAGATATTATGTAAATTTGGTTTTGACATGGAATATCTTGGTTTCTCCATCTATGTTAATTAAGAGTTTTGCTATGTATATTAGCATGGGCTAGCATTTATTTGTGCTCTCTTAGGATCTCTATGCCATCTGCCCAGGATCTTCTGTCTTTTAGAGTCTTTGGTGAGGAATCTGGTATAATTTTGATCGGTCTGCCTTTATGTATTACTTGCCCCATTTTCCCTTACAGCATTTAATATTCTTTCTTTGCTTTGTACATTTGGTGTTTTGATTATTATGTGACTGATGGAAGGAGTATCTTTTATGGTGCAATCTATTTGGAGTTTTGTAGGCTTTTTGTATGTTCATGGGCATCTCTTTCTGTATGTTAGTGAGGTTTTCTTAAATAATTTTGTTGAAAATATTTACTGACTCTTTAAGTTGTGAGTCTTTGCTCTATACCTTATCCTTAGGTTTATCTTCTCCTAGATTTCTTGGATATTTTGAGTTAGGAGCTTTTTGCATTTTGCAATTTCTTTGACTATTGTGTCAATGTTTTCTATGATTTCTTCTGCACCTGAGTTTCTCTCTTCTATCTCTTGTATTCTATAGTTGATGCATGCATCTACAGGTCCTGATTTCTTTCCTAGGATTTCTATTTTCGTGGTTGTCTCCCTTTGTGATTTCCTTATTGTTTCTTTTTCCATTTTTAGGTCCTGGATGGTTTTGTTCAATTCCTTTGTATGTTTGTTTGACTTTTCCTTTAATTCTTTAAGGGAGTTTTGCGTTTCCTCTCTAAGCTCTTCTGCCTATTTACCTGGGTTCTCCTGTATTTCTTTAAGGAATTATTAATGTCCTTCTTATAGTCCAGTATCGTCATCTTGAGATGTGATTTTACATCTGAATCTTGCTTTTCTAGGGTGTTGCGGTATCCAGGACTTGCTCTAGTGGAGCAACTGAGGTTTGATTATTCCAAGTAGCCTTAGATTCTGCTGCTTAAATTATTCTGTCTGCCTCTCACCATTTGGTTATCTCTGATGTTATTTGGTCTTGCTGTTGCTGGCTGGAGTCTGTCTCTCCTGTGAGCCTGTCAGCCTGTGATCTTAGGTGTGTCTGCACTGCTGGGAGACCTGTTCTCCCAGGATTTGGGTCCTGAGAACTGTGCCACAGGGTTAATTCCGGGGCACAGATGGAAACTGGAATTACAATCTCCTCAGTTTCTCTGAAGTTCTTGATACCTGTATTCTACTGACAGCTATTGGAACAAACATGTTAGTCACACATTTGGATTTAGGAGTGGTAGCAATCCTGGTAGACAAGCTCCCTCCAGGATCAATTTGGGTCTAGAGACCCATGAGCCCTTTCAAATCTATGAAAAACATTAAAGGGGATATCAATAATAAGAAAGGGTATAGTAATAATAGTAAAGGACAAAAATACAAGAGCTTGTGAATAACATTTAGAAATACATCTCAATTGTCCAGCTGTTTTAATTCTGAGGATATACCCAAAGAAATTGAGAAAACAACATAAGGAAATACCTTCATGTAGGATTATTCACAGTCCTAAGCCTGTAGTCGCCTCACAATCCCCATAACAAATGAATGGATTTTAATATGTACATATTTAATGATTTAATATAGGTCATGAAAAGAATGAATTCCTATGATTTCCAGAACTACGAACAGAACTGGAAATCATCATGTTTAATGAAGTAAGTCAGAAACAAAAAGAAAAGTATCAGATGTTCTAATTTATATGCACAAACTAAGATATTGATTTTACAATATTATAAAGTCAAACAGGGTTTAACACACAATATGAAATGTTTTGGAAAGGGAGAATAGAGGATTATTAATTAGATCAGAAGTGCAGTTGTCTAAGAAGGATGACTTATGAAGTTCTATAACATAATTGCATAGCTATAGTTGATTGTAAATATTTGCGATTGAAGGTTTGCCAATTAGCCACACATTACTATTAGTTGTGTGTGTTGAAATACCTTATTTTATCATATATATATTTTTTTTCAAAAAATGGGATTGGTATAATGGCTCAAAGGGTAAAGGCACATGCCCTCAGTTATAATAATCAGAACTGGATCTCAGGTACTCACATGGTGAAAGATAGAACAAACCTCCCAAATTGTCCTGTCTATAATCACATACAGTGTGTCATGAGGACACTCACAACTACACATACATATAAAATAAATAAGTAAATGTTAAACAAACATGATCAATGATTTAAAATTTATATTATTTCTAGTTGAATAAGTATACATGCATATGAATTTTTTTGGTTTGGGAAAGGTGATGACATGCTACATTTTTGTGGGCCATTTACTTTATACAATGACAAAATGATTGGACTATTGTCATCAGTTAAGAAATGTTTGAGTACTTTAATAACCAGGGACTGTTATACAAATAGCTATAATAACTACTGTTCTGTAGAGTAAGGAAAGCAAAGTGACTACCTATGATATGGTAAAAACAATGAACAGGATGACTAATTGCAATTTTGGAAATGGAGTACTGTAGCATAAAAGCTCTCTCTGCTTCCAGAAGTGGTAAAGGCAATTCTCTTTTTTGTCAACATTGTAGTTTCTCACATTTTAATTCAATTGAAGCCAGATGTAAATTTGATTCGTATATATTATTAATATATTTCATAATAAGTCAAAGAATACAATTTTAATCAGAAAGATTATTTTCTGTAATTTACCATGTATGTAAAATTTTAATAGTGTAATTGAAACAAACCATGTAGATCATATTATATGTTTCAGACATTATAGACAATAGCCAATTTGGTTACCATCCAAAACCTGATGGCATGATCCTTTTCGTTGAGCCATAGAACATGAAGAAATCAGGTTGGTATTCACTTGGAAGCTTCTTCTCTGCTAATTAGCTTTCTTAGTACTGAAATGTGCTATGTATGCCACCAGAGAACAAAAGCAACCATTAGCTTTGTTCAGTTGTGAACTCTGTGAGCTATAAAAATGACTTGCTTAGCAAGACTTGGGCAAGAGTGCTATGAACATCATTGACTAACCAATTTCTTTCTAATTGTATTTAAGAACCATAGGTAAACATGAAATCCATTTCCTGGCTAGAGAGGTCATAGGTCCTAAGGGACCTAATTTCTGCTAAATTGACATAGTTTGAAACTATATCTTAATGATGTATTGTTATATACATTCATTAATGGATCTTTCAATCCTCATCATAGAAGCTTCTATTTGAAACACATAAATTAACACAGATATCCACAACTGATCAAAGCATAGAAAATAAGAAATTGCAAAGTGCTCAGCAATAAATGAAATTTTTCTGTCATACACCCTTGTCCCAAGGCTCAGAAATTATTGCAGAAGAGTATACAAGCCAGAAGCAGTAGATGGCAATAAGAAAACAGTGTCTTTGAGATACAGTACGGGAGTGCTTTTACATACTTAGGGTTTTACTGCTATGAACAGACACCATGACAAAGGCAAGTCTCATAAATACCAACATTTAATTAAGTCTCCACAGTCTACAGCAGTATCAACAATGTTTAAAATCCAACATTCAAAGTCTCTTCTGAAATCCATACAATCACCTAACTGTATCCCAGAATTAAGACAGGCAACCTGCTGGGCAAACTCCAAATTCTGCCATGTCCATGTTTAATGTCAAAGCTGTCTTCAGAGCTCCAACTCCTTTTTCATCTTTGTTGACTGCAACAAACTTCTTTCTCCTGAGATGGTTCTATTCCCTGTTGTCTGCTTTCCTTAGCGGATAGTCCGTGACTCTTGCATCTTTAACATTTTTGGGTCTCCAAGGCAGTCTCAATGTTATAGCTTCTTATTTAAGTGTCTGGGATCCACATATGATCTTCTGGACTCTTCCAAAGGTCTGGCTTTACGTCTTCAGTTCTGTCCTCTGTAGCAGTCTATGCTCTGGTTAATCCACTACACTATTGTTGTTGTTCTTGGTGATCATCCCATGGTACTGGCATCTCCAATACACTGGGGTCTTCGGTTGCAACTCAGCTTCACCAATACCCTCTCATAAGTTCCCTTCATGGTGCCAACCCTCAAATATTTTGCATGACCCTTTCAGTCCTGGATTGCCAACTAACACTGAAGTTGTACTTTCACCAATAGCCTTCCATGGCCTCTCACAGTGCCAAACCTCAGCTGTTCTTCATGATGCCTTCATGTCTTCAAAACCAGTACCACCTGGGTGGATTCTTATAAATTACCAAGTTACAGCTACAATATGAGGTACAACCTTGGCTATATCTGGAACACTGTGCTCTCAGAAAACCCTTCCCAGAAGATTTCACCTCACTGATGCTGGTCTCTTCTTAATTACCACTAATTTTTTAGGTCCAGCTAATCAGCCTCAATTGTCCCAGTAGTCTCCTTCTCATCTTGACTAGAAAGCCAGAGCCACATGGCTGAAACTGCCAAGTTCTGCTGCTTGCAGGATCTGGAACATTGGACCCCTTGTTCTATTACATTAACATTAGCTTCTTTCTTTTCTAACTCCTTCATTTCCTAAGCTTATCTGTCTTGGCTCTGGCTCCATACACTGACTTTGTTTTTGTTTTTGTTTTTGTTTTGTTTTTTATCGTTCCCTTAGTTTACATCTCAAATGATATCTCACTTCCAAGTACTGCTCCACAATTCCAGCATCCCCCTACTCAGGGACAGCAAATCTTCCCGGGACAGAGGCCCTCCCCTCTCTTTGCTGTCAGACAAGTCCATCCTCTGCTACATATGTGTTTGGAGCCATAGATCCCTGTAGGTACACTCTTTGGTTGGAGGTCTAGACTCTGGGAGATTAGGTGGTATGGCCAACCTATATTGTTCTTCCAATGGGGTTGCAATCCCCCTCTGTTCCTCCTGTCCTATCAGATCTCCCACCAGGTTCCCTGAGTTCACTCTGATGGTTGGCTCCAAGAATCTGCATCTACATATGTCAGTTGCTGTTCTGACCTCCTAAGGAAACACCACACTAGGTTCCTATCAGTGAATGCCTCTTGACATCACCACCAGTGTTTGTTGTGGTGTCTGAAGACATGATGTATCCTCAGGTTGGGCTGTCTGCTGTTGGCCCTTCCTTCTACCTCTGTTCTATTTTTGTCCCTGTTCTTCCTTTGGATAGGAAGAGTTAAAAAAATGAGTGGGTAGCACCATTCCTCAGTCACTGGCTATGTCTATCTACTGGTGGTGATCTCTGCAAATTCTATCTTCCCCTTCTCTGCACATTACAGCTAAAGTCAATCCTGTAGAATTGAGGGAGCCTCATCCCCATGGTACCTATTTTTGTTCAATTTCCTGACCATCCTTAACTCTCTCAATTCTCCTCCAGTTTCTGATACTGCCACCCTTATTTTCTCCCCTTCCTTTCTCCCTCCCTTGTCCATCTCTACTTCCACATCCTACAATCTTCCTATTCCCCTGTCAATCCAGAACTGAAACATCCACTTCTGGTCTTCCTTCCTTTTACGCTCCATATTTTCTTTAGGTTGTATCACAGGCACTGCAAGTTTTGGACTAATATCCAATTATTAGTGTGTACATATTATGGATGTTCTTTTGGGTATGGGTTACCTCACTCACTCAGGATGATATTTTCTAGTTCCATCCATCTGCCTGCAATGAAGGAGTGTTCCTCTTTCTCTACTTCCTTGCCAACATGTGCTGTCACTTGTGTTTTTGACCTTAAACATTCTGACTGGTATGAGGTGGACTCGCGAAGTAGTTTTGATTTTCATTTCCCTGATGACTAAGGATTGTGAACATTTCTTTAAGTGTTTCTTAACCATTCCTCAGTAGAGAATTCTCTATTTACCTCTGTACTCCACTTTTTAATAGGGTTATTTGGTTCTCTGAAGTCTATGTACTTGAGTTCTTTGTATATTTTGGATATTAGCCCTCTATCAGAGGTACAGTTTTACCAATATGTTGGGTATGACTTTGTCCTATTTATAGTGCCCTTTGCTTTACAGAAGCTTTTCAGTTTTATGAGATTCCATTTGTTGATTGTTGATCATCAAGCATAAACCATTGGTGCTCTGTTCAGGAAGTTTTCCCCTGTTACAAAGTATTCAAGACTTTTCCCTAATTTTTCTTCTATTAGATTCAGTTTATCTGGTTTTATGTGGAGGTTCTTGATCCACTTGGACTTCAAATTTGTGCAAAGAGATATGAATGGATCAGCTTGCGTTCTTCTACATGATGACCACCAGTTGAACTGGCAACATTTGTTGAGAATACTGTCTTTGTCCCACTGGATTTTTTTTAGAATCTTTGTCAAAGATCAAGTGAACATAGGTGTGTGGGTTCATTTGTGGGTTTTCAATTCTATTCCACTGATCTACTCATCTGCTTTTGTACCAATACTTTGCAGTTTTAATCATGATTGCTCTATAGTATAGTTTGAGGTCAGAGGTGGTGACTCCCCAGAAGTTTTTGTTTATTTGTTTTTGTCTTTTTATTAGTTGTTGAGGATAGTTTTTGCTATTTTTTGTTATTCTAAATGAATTTGAGAATTGCTCTTTCTAACTCTATAAACAATTGAGTAGGATTTTTGATGGAGATTTTTTTTTTAATTTGTAGATTGCTGTTGGTAAGATGGAAATTTTTACTATATTAATCCTGATAATCCATGAGCATGAGAGATCTTTACATCTTCTGAGATGTTCTTTCTTTAGGGAATTTAGACATACAGATCTTTCACTTGCTTGGTTAGAGTCACACCAAGATTCGCTATATTATTTGTGACTATTGTAAAGAGTTGTTTTTCCTAAATTCTTTCTCAGCCCTTTTATCCTTTGAGTTTAAGAAGGGTACTGATTTGTCTGAGTTAATTTTATATCCAGCCACTCTGCTGAAGTTGTTTATCAGTCATAGGAGTTTTCTGGTAGAATTTTTGGGGTTGCTCAATTTTACCATCATATCATCTACAAATACTGATAACTTAACTTCCTCCCTTCCTATTTGTATTCTTTGATCTTTTATTTTCTAATTGCTCTGAATAGAACTTCTAATACTACATTGAATATGTAGGGAGAGAGTGGATAGTCTTTTCTTGTCCCTGATTTTAATGAGATTGTTTTTAGTTTCACTCCATTTAGTTTGATGTTGCCTATTGGTTTGTGGTATGTTGCTTTTATTATATTTTGGTATGCACCTTGATTTCCTGATGTCTCTAATACTTTTCACAGGAATGGGTGTTATACTTTGTCAAAGGTTTTTTCTGCATCTAATGAGATGATTATATGGTTTTATATTCCTTTGAGTTTGTTTACATAGTGGATTACATTGATGGGTTTCTGTATATTGAAACAACCCTGCATCCCTGGGATGAAGCCTTCTTGATCATGATGAATGATCCTTTTGATGTGTTCTTGGATTTGGTTTTTGAGACTTTGATTATCTTTGCATCAATATTCATAAGGGAAATTGGTCTGTAGTTCTCTTTCTTGTGGGGTCTTTTTGTAGTATAGGTATCAGTGTAACAGTGGTATCATAAGAATAATCGGGTAGCATTCCTTCTGTAGCTATTTTATGGTATAGTTTGAGGAGTATTGGTATTAGATCTCCTTTGAATGTCTGAAAGAATTCTACACTAAAACCATCTGGCCCTGGGCTACACTATTCCTCTTCATTGTGTTTGCTTCCTTTTTTCTATAAATTCCAGGTGATCTCTTAAGCTCCTAGTGTATGATCTCTCCAATTTCTTTATGGAGACACTCAGAGCTATGAGTTTTCCTCTTAGCACTGCTTTCATTGTCTCCCACAAGTTTGGATATGGTGTACTTTCATTTTCATTGAATTCTAGAATGTTTTTATCTTCTTTTTGTATTTCTTTCCTGACCAAGTTATCGTTGAGTAGGTAGTTGTTTAGCTTCCAAGTGTATGTGGGCTTTCTCTTTGTTTGCTTTTTCTATTTGAGACCAGCCTTAGCCCATGGTAATTCAATGGAATACAAGGAATTAATTCAATGTTCTTGTATCTGTTGAGGTTTGTTTTGTTTCTAAGTATATCGTTGACTTTTGAGAAGGTATCATGAGGTGCTGAGAAGAAGGTATATTCTTTTGTTTTAGGGTGAAATGTTCTGTAGATATCTGTTAAATACATTAGGTTCATAACGTCTTTTACTTTCATTGTGTCTCTTTTAATTTCTGTTTCCATGATCTGTCCATTGGTGAGAATGGGGTTTTGAAATCTACAATTATTGGGTGAGTTTCAATGTGTGTTTTGAGCTTTAGTAAAGTTTCTTTTACAATTCTGGGTTCCCTGGCATTTTCAGCATAGATGGTCAAAATTGAGAGTTCACTATGTTGGATTTTTCCTTTGATGAATATATAGTGTCCTTCCCTATCTTTTTTATAATTTTTGGTTGAAAGTCTATTTTGTTGGATATTAGAATGGCTACTCAAGCTTGTTTCTTGGGACGATTTGCTTGGAAATTTTTTGTTCATCTTTTTCTTTGGGGAAATGTATGTGTTTGAATCTGAGGTATGTTTCATGTATGCAGCAAAATGCTGGATCTTGTTTATGTATCTAGTCTTATGGCCTATGTCTTTTAATTGGGGAACTGAGTCTAGTAATGTTGAGAGATATTGGTACCAGTGATCATTGGTTCCTGTTATTTTGTTGTTAGAGATTGAATTATGTTTGTTTGGCTATCTTCTTTTAGGTTTGTTGAAAGATTATTTTCTTGCTTTTATTGGGTAGAGTTTCTATCTGTGTATTGTACTTTTCCATTTATTATTTTCTGCAGGGCTGGATTAGTGGAAAGATATTCTTTAAATTTAGTTTTGACTTGGAATACTTCAGTTTCTCCATCTATGGTAACTGAGAGTTTTGCTGGGTATCATAGCCTGGGTTGGAATTCTTGTTCTTTTTGGGTCTCTATGATGTCTCTCCAGGATCTTCTGGCTTTTAGTCTTTATTAAGAATTTTAGTGTAATTGTGATAGGCCTGAATTTATTTGTTACTTGATGATTTTCCTTTACTGCTTTCAATATTCTTTTCTTTCTTGTGCATTTGATGTTTTAATTATCATATGATGAGAGGAATTTCTTTTGTGGTCCAGTCTATTTGGAGTTCTGTAGGCTTCTTGTATGTTCTTGGGCATCTCTTTCTTTAGTTTAGGGAAGTTTTCTTATATAATTTTTTGAAGATATTTACTGGTCCTTTAAAGTTGGGAATCTTCTCTCTCTTCTATACCTACTATCCTTAGGTTTGATCTCATTTGGTTCTGGATTTTGTGGATGTTTTGGGTTAGGAGCTTTTGGCATTTTTCATTTTCTTTGACTATTGTGTCAATGTTTTCTATGGTTATCTTCTGCCCCTGAGATTCTCTCTTCTACCTCTTGTATTCTCTTGGTGATGCTTTCTATGAGCCCTGATCTGTGTCCTAGATTTTCTATCTTCATTGTTGTTTCCCTCTGTGATTTCTTTTTTGCTTCTATTTCCATTTTTAGATCCTACATGGTTTCTTTCAACTCCTTTCCCTGTTTAATTGTTTTCTCCTATATTTCTTAACAAGAGTTATTTATGTTCTTCTTAATGTCCTTTATCATCCTCCTGAGAGTTTAGATACAAATCTTGTTTTAAGGGTATATTGGGATATTCATCACTTGCTTTGGTGGGAGAACTAGGATCTGGTATTGCCAAATCAAATAGGTTTCTGTTTCTTATGTTGTTATGCTTGCATCTCACCCTCTGTTTATTTCTTGTATTTTCTATCCTCCCTTTCTCTGACTGGAGCATATCCTTCTTGTGGGCTGGTAATCCTCTGATCATGGGGAGTTGAGGTGCAAATGGATTGTGGGCTGAGAGTTCTACATTTTCATTCAAAGGAATTCAGGTACAGACTGGGCATTCTCAGATAGCTAGGAGGAGGGGCTTCAAGCCCACCCCAACAGTGGTAAACTTCCTCCAAGTCCACACCTTCTAATAGTGCCACTCCCTGAGTCAAGTGTATGTAAACTATCACCACAGACCTGTCTAAGCTCAAGTCAGGACAAATCCCAAGATGGAAAAGGGTGATCAATACAAAATTCCACCCCTAGCCAAAGAGCTTTTCCTAATTCATAGGTTCTTGAAAAAAACAGTTGGTTTTCATTAAAAGTGTAGCCTATGCTAAATCCACCATGCTCCACATTAGAAGGCCACAAATTCAGAAATATGTGAACAACACAAATTTTACTTGATGGCTTAAAAAAACACAAAGGTTGGTGAAGTGTGGGTAAGACGGTGTCTGGGAGAAGTTTGGAGAGGGAGTGGATTCAATGAAAATATATTGCAAACATTTTTTTAAAGAACTAATCAAAATAAAAGAACATATTATTAATAAAATTCCCAAATCCTCATAAATCAATAAGCAAGTGAAACATTTACACATGTACTTGAAATTATGATCTTTACCTATGAAAGGGAAGAATTTAATATATGAACATGGTTTTTGTCTAAGCAAGGAGTTGCACTAAATCTCTATAGATTGGAGCATGGAAAAGAACTTCTGTAAAACAGTGAAAGCATACATTTCCATGTAAGCATGTCTGGATATGGAAAAAAGCATAGATATTACACTTGCATGAACTTGGGAAATGTCCTAGCTTTTTAACTTTCCTCTATGCTTTTTGTGTACAAAGTCTTAAGGTATCAGGTATATTCCTTCCATGAACTCTCTTCTTTTAATTCAATGACAGTCTAACTCACATATGCAATAGGTAACTCACTTAGTTACCTACTCTCTTCCTACTTCTCTCTCCCTCCAGGAATGATAATTTTATTTTCTCCTTGCTACATTTTCTTGGTATAATTTACTGGCTAGACAGGAAAATTTTCACTTAATTCAGGTTTCAGTTTTAGTTTAGCTTAGTTAGCTTTGATGTTTCTAAAGTAGCATCTTCAAAATGCAATAACTATTATTTCAATGAACACTTGGTTGATATTTTAAAGTCAACTAAACATGGTAAGAATCTTCTAATACCTATTATTTCAGTTTGTTTGAGATTTAAGAAAAATATATAGTTAATGTCCAGGCTTCTCAAATACTATTGCCTATCCTTCATGTTACATCTTTGCTTTGGGGGTGAACCTATTTGCAGAAAAATATAAAGAAATGAATTTGGAGCTGTACTGAACTTTGTGGCATACTATGTTTTTAGTAGTTTTGCAGCATTGTACCATGGTAAGAGTTTTTATTTTTATAGTTTTCTGCAGCTAAATAAAGCAATAATTCCACACTTAGTATAGCAGAGTACTAAATAGTTACAAGTTTTTAATTTATAGATTTCTAGTTGTGTTAAATATTTTAATTCACATAACATGGAATTGTAGGAGAAAGGTTTCAAATTTGAAATGGAAGAAACATGTCTAACAATTGACGTTTAACAATTGGCTAGAAGGCAAAACCTTGCTTGTCTGAGAAGGGGGGGGTGAGAGAGGAAAAGGAAAAAATGTTTTAATTTTCATATAAAGAGATATACTTTTAAATATAGAAGTTTTAACTCTTTCCTGGAGTACAAATTATATATAGCTCACTTGTTAAAGAGTTCTTTTTATGTACACTTCTCATCAAGGCATATTATGAAATCCTTATTTGGGCAATAGTGAATATTGTATGAAGAGTTAAGAAAGTTAACACATTAAATATATGGATACTTTTTGAAAATGGAAGCCAAAAATTAAAGCAATGAGTTTTCTTTCAAGTTTAGTTCAAAGACAATGGGTCCTATGAAACCCTAGTCTAATGTCAAATGAAATCTCACAGTATGCTAACAGAAGTGTTCCTAATAAGACTAGTTTACTTCGTCTGAAAACAGAAAATGAAAGAATCACTGTAGCATATGAAAACAGGTGTAAGGGGAGTAATTAACATAGACTGTGTATATTAGTAATGCACTGCAAACCAGGGAAATTTCTGTAGTAAGTTGTATTACACTGAACACAAGGTGGCAAGGAAAAATGACCATTTGTGCATCATTAGCATTTGGAAACACAGTTCATTAGAAATATGCAAATGAGTTAACAGTAGATTAAGACATGGAGATTTACTCAGCTGAAATTTTAAAGTGCCAGCTTACACAATCTTTGGTAATATGATATGTGGATAAAGCTATGTTGAATTGATAGATATTACTATAGTAAGATTTTAAAAAGTATCTTCTATAGATGTTCATATAGCTATTTTCACTAAAATATACTATAAATATATAATCAAATTTCAACTATAGATAATTGTTATAGTAAATGATAAATAGCTACAATTCTAAAATTATATTCAGAAGATGAACTGTGGTTAAATGGTATGATTTAGAATTCTGCAAGTGGAATATTTAAACCAAATGTCTAAAGCACCCAAAGTGCTAGTTTAAAATACAAGTTGGAAAGCACACTTTTGTGCTTATAAAATCAGAGCCCATGAGTAAACAAATCTCAAATACTACCCAAGATAACTTTAAAATTCACTCAACATTGAGAGCTAAAATAATGCCAAACCATTGCTCCCCCTTGCCAGAAATTTCCCAGCTCTAAAAGCATTATACCAAGGTTATTTCAGAAAATTCATGCTATTACATATGTGGGAGCAAAGTGACAAAAATAAACAAATAAAATTGGGAAAATTTCACCTAAATATACAAAAAATTTCATAAAAATTAAGAGTACTCAACATTTTTGATCTCTTAAAATCTACACAGAAGAAATTATTTATCACACAAATATGAGTAGAGGCATTTTCTATAGTGAATTAATACTTCTGGTTTATATTTTTTGTTTGTAATTAAGCACAATATATCTTTGTTCAAATTGTTGCATTACTCAATACTCTCTAATTTAATTACTGGTAGCATCCTTCTAGGCATAAAATACCTTTATATATGAATATACATGGTACTCATAGTAGAACTTCTAGGAACGATTATATATTATATATAATTAATATGTATAAAATAGTTTGTCATTGTTATTAGAAAAGTTACTATACAGTGATTAAATCATATTGTTATTCAAAGTAGTTAGGCATCTCATGAAAAACTAAGGCCCACATATACAATTGTTTTATTTTTAACAACCAATGAGGCATTCTTTATAATGAGAACATGATACTGCATTTAAAGCTGAAATAGAATTACTTTTATTCTACTTGACAAATTATAGTGAATTCACATCACATTTATCTGTTGAAACTGGAATTGTATTTTACATTGGGAAAGCACTTGGAAATTCTCCAATGCCTCAGATAGCCTTAACATAATAATTTCAATATACAAGTTTTCCAAGAGTTATTTAATAAATATTTAATCATGGTGTAAAAGTGAAGAAATGGTGCAATACATGGATAACCATTATAGTGAGAAAGATGGAAAGCAATCTGGTTTAAATCCCCAAATGTATCTTTCATGATAACGTGTAAAGTATAAAACTGCTTTAGACATACTAGAATAGAGGTTCTTTATATCAGTGTAGAATTAGAACACTGACAAAAGGTTTTCTTTAATTTTCTGATTCTGCTTTATCATCAAATGAATATGTATGTCCCTAAATCTATATTGTTACAGATAAGTGATTTTACTTTCTATCACGTACAAAATAAACAAATACTGTCACTGTAGTTTTTAAAGATTAGCAATTTGTCATACTATCAGTATGTTCCTTACAGGATTCATCTATGATTGCTAAAATCATTGGCTTTCCTTAAATCACTTTTTTAAAGATAAGTATAGTTAAGGTATTCGTCAAAACTTATGTCCCCTCCAAAGAAATTATGTCCCTTCCAATAAATCGTTTTTCTTCTTACATTCATAAGGCTTTCATTAAGTAATAAGTATGACAATTTATTTAACAAAAATTATAATCAATATAGGCACACAGATTGAAAACAGTTGTGTGGTCCTTCTGGTCTGTACCAGTGCCCTGAGCAGACCTGGGGCACTGACTCCTCACCCATTCCCACTACACCCAGAAGAAGCCCGACTCCCAAGTGCTCTGAAATTCCCAGGATCACAGAAAAGGCCACAACAGCTGCTCCAACACCTGGAATAACCGGAACTTCCAGGATCCAGATACTCAAGAATCCCTCCCTGACCAGTGGTATGTGTTCCTTCTAGTTTGAACCTGCATCTGGAGCAAACCTTGGGCATGAAGGTCCCTAAGGGCTTTTTAACAACCTTATACCTACCTGCCTCATGGCAAAGCTAGGCCAGGTTCCATTCTACACCAACAGGACCTTTCGTGAGCCGAAAATTATCAGAGTATACTGTATGATGTTTGCTGGCCAATAGATTTAAAGATTAATATGCTTAGCCAATAAGTTTGAACTGTAACCTTGCTGAGGTAACCTGTGCTCCTAAAAAGTATAAAAACTACTTGTAATAGCCATTCTTGGTCACATTCTTGTCACTGTAAATGAGGGACTAATCGAAGGTCGACCCCCAACACTCAGGAAAATAAACCTCCTACTTTTGCATGGATCTGTGTCTTGGTGTCTCACTCGGGGACAATTCAAAATAAGTATCATTGAGCAAGGGTCAGGATCTTATAGGCACTGGCTCAGCACCCACTCCTACAACAACAAGAGGGAGCCTGACTCCCAGGTGCTCCGAAACACCCAAAATCATAGAAGAGGTCACAACATCTGTCCAAACATTCAGAGTAACTGGGTCCTCCAGGATCCAAGGATGCAGGAACCCCTGCCCACCCATTGGCATGAGTTTCTTCTAAGCTGAACCAGTACCCTGAGCAGACCTTGTCTGCTAGCTCTGCACCCATTACCACAAGACCCAGAGTAGTCTGACTCTTAGGTGCTCTGAAATGTCCAGCATCACAGGAGAGGCCATAACATGTACCCTAATACAGAGAGTAACTGGGTGGCCCAGGATCCAGGGACACTGGAGCCCCCAGCAAATGGCATGGCTACTTCTGGTCTGAACCTGGACCCAAAGCAGACCTGAGGTGCTGGCTCTGCATCCACACTTAGAACACCCAACAGAAGCCTGACTCCCAGGTGCTTTGAAATACCCAGGATCACAGGATCATAGGATCACGGGATCACAGGATCACAGGATCACAGGATCACAAAAGAAGCTTGACGCCCAGGATATTGGATACAACGAGGAACACTGGAGCTCTGACACACTCAGGATAACAATTGAGTTCACAACATCTTTCCTAATACCCAGTGTAACTGGAAATACAACATGAACTAGGGAAACATAAACCCCTGCCAATCCAGAGGCACGGGTTCCTTCCAGCTTGCACCAGTGCCCAGAACAAACCCAGGGTTCTGACTCCCCATCAATTCTTGCAACACCCTGAGAAACTTGACTTTCAGGAGATCTGATACAACAGGATCTCATGATTACAGAATCCTAGAATCATAGGATCACAGAGATAGCTGGACTCTGAGGAGTTCTTATGCAACCATGATCACAGGAGGGAAAGGCTCCAGAAAGAGACCTAATATCAATATTCTTCAAACTATTCCACAAAATTGAAACAGAAAGAAGATAACCCAATTCGTTCTATGAAGCCACAATTACACTTAAACCTAAACCACACAAAGACCCAACAAAGAAACAAAACAATGCCAAAATACTCAATAAAATATTATCAAACTGAATCCAGGAAGACATCAAACTCATCATCCATCATGATCAAATAAGTTTCATCCCAGGGATGCAGAGATGGTTCAATATACAGAAATTCATCAATGTATTCCACTATATAAGCAAACTAAAAGGGAAAAAAAAGCCATGATCTCCTCTTATCTTAGACACTGAGAAAGCTTTTGACAAAATTCTACACCCCTTCATGTTAAAAGTCTTGGAAAGATCAGGAATTCATGGCCCATACCTAAACATAGTAAAAGCAATATTCAGCAAACTAGTAGCCAACATCATACTAAATGGAGAGAAACTTGAAGCAATCCCACACAAATTAGAAACTAGACAAGGTTGCCCACTCTCAGCCTACCTATTCAATATAGTACTCGAACAAAGTCCTAGTCAGAGAGATTATACAACAAAAGGAGGTCAAAATGATACAAATTGGAAAGGTGCCCTGACCTTTGGGGTTGTTCAGCAGAGACCTGGGGAGGGGGCCAAAGAATGGGGGACAAGGGGCGCAAAGAAAGAGAGCAAGTCCATTGTCTGATCAAGCTCTCAAACTTTATTTCAGGTCAGAGGCTTAAAAAGACAAGCAAGCAGGAAGGCCATGCAGGGCCAAAGACCAATTCATCACTGTCACCACCCTCCCTGTAGCCATAAACAATAAATTGCAGGTATAACTGATAAGAACAGACAACTGGCTAGGTTTCCCGGAGCCAGAGGCTGTAAAAGTGAGCCTGAAGCATTTCTGAGAATAATTCCTGAGACAGAGCATGCATGGCTCCCAGAAGAAAGGAAAAAGTCAAAATATCACTATTTGCAGATGATATAATAGTATTCTTAAGTGGCTCCCAAAATTCCACCAGAGAAGTCCTAAAACTGATAACCTCAGCAAAGTGACTGGATATAAAATTAACTCAAACAAATCAGTAGCCTTCCTCTACTTAAAGGATAATCAGGCTGAGAAAGAATTTAGGAAAATGATACCCTTGATAATGGTCACAAATAACATAACATACTCTAACCAAGCAAGTGAAAAATCTGTATGACAAGAACTTCAAGTCTCTGGAGAAGGAAATCAAAAATCTCAGAAGATGGAAAGATCTTCCATGCTCATGGATTCACAGAACTAATATAGTAAATGATGGTCATCTTGCCAAAGGAAATCTACAGATTCAATGCAATCCCCATCAAAATTCCAACTCAATTCTTCATAGAGTTAGAAAAAGCAATTTTCAAATTCATTAGGAATAACAAAAACCCCTGGATATCGAAAACTATTCTTAAGAATTAAAAAAAAAAAAACTTCTGGGGAAATTATCATCCCTGACCTCAAGCTGTGTTAGAGACCAATCTTGATAAAACCTTTATGGTACTGGTACAGAGACAGGCAGGTAGATCAATGCAGTTCAATTGAAAACCCAGAAATAAACCCACACACTTACGGTCACTTGATCTTAGACAAAACAGCTTAAATCATCCAGTGGAAAAAAGACAATATTTTCAACCAATGGTGCTGGTTCAACTGGAAGCCAGCATGTAGAAGAATGCAAATCAATCAATTCTTATCACCCTGTACAAAGCTCAAGTCCAAGTAGGTCAAGGACCTCCACATAAAATCAGATATACTTAACCTAATAGAAGAGAAAGTGGGAAAGTGACTCTAAGACACGGGCACTGGGAAAATTTTCCATAACAACACCAGTGGACCAGTGGCTTATGCTCTATGATTAAGACTTTACAATTGTGTTCATAAAATTGCAAAGTTTCTGTAAGGCAAAGGACACTGTCAATAGCCCAAAATGTCAACAAACAGATTATGAAAAGATCTTTTCCAATCCTATATCCAATTGAGAGCTAATATATTTCTCTCATGTTTTTTTAAAACTGGAAATAATTCCAAAGAAAAGCTGTACACAACCTCTTTTTAAATGCAAAGAAACAAAATATAGCAATCAAGAGAAAGGGCAAGTAGATATCAGGAATCTAAATCCAGTAATTCCAGACATTTGACAGTGAGAGCAAAGTCTATAATGAGAGTATATGTGTGTAAAAATAACCAGTATGTTTTTCCTTCCCTCCAATGGAGATGAGAAAACTACAAATGCCAAAACTTGCGAACATAACAGCAAATTCACACTACTCCAATTATTTTTATAACAGTAATGCTAACCCAGGGTTCCTTGAAAATAGCACAGTTGTTGTAAATAATTTTAAACAATTTTAAACTACTGTTCCAAAGATAAATCATTACTTCTTTTTATTACTGAAGACCCATAGGTTTTAATTTCAAACTCCAAGTGTATCCTTACTTAATGAGAAATACATATCTTGCTAAAAATGTTATGTAGACATTACTATTTCAGTAGTTAACATTCAACTTAAGTCAAGTAAAGAAACAGTTACAATATCATTCGAACATTAAAATACCTTAGGAATTCAAGTTAGTTGAGAGAAAGAATGGAAGGAAGGAGGGAAGGAAAGAAGCAAGAAAAGAAAGAAAGAAAGAAAGAAAGAAAGGAAGGAAGAAAGAAAGACAGGAAGAAAGGAAGAAAGGAAGAAAGAAAGGAAGAAAGGAAGAAAGAAAGGAAGAAAGGAAAGAAAAACCATACATACCCTCATAGACCTCCCCTGCTACTCATGTCTACTGGCCTTAAGGGTAGCAATCTAAAAGCACCCTGTGATGCTGACTCTCACTAACCTTGCAACTTCACTTGTCTTGGAAGCCTCTCCTGCTGGTCCACTAACAGCAAGGCAATCGATTGGATACATTCCCACCTAGGACACCATAACCATTAAAAACCACTCTCACTTTTGAGCTCCAAGCTATGACAAGAAAAACAAAAGATCCTTACCACCACTTTCCCAACACACACACACACACACACACACACACACACACACACACACACACACACACACACAGCTTCAGAAACAGCCTCAGAACCTCTGCTACTGATCTTCCCTACAACTGTCCTGTTTTTTGTTTTTGTTATTGTTGTTGTTGTTGTTGTTTGTTTGTTTGTTTTGGTTTGTTTTTACTCAGAGAACCTGTAGTGCAGTAGGCCTGGGACATTCCAAACTACCTCTCACTTTCTGCCTTCAGTATTACCCCTAGTGATATTAGGTCTACCAAATAAGGGACTTAACACTTCAGCCCCATACTTTTTCAGCAGAAAAATCTATTCCAATGGTTTTGGAACCTCTTATATTATTCTGATTCATGTGGCCTGTTTGGTAATAAATCATGAAGTAGCCTACCTCTACCAGTCCCCTACCTACCTGCTCATAAATGCAAGAACTTCTAACTATAATAGGAACCATACTACAAATGACTCAAGGGGAAGATATCCTAAACAGCTTGCCCCAAATCTTGCCAAATCATAAATTTCCCCTAATGATCTCTTCTACTTACATCTCACCATCCCAGATGGGAGACATTGTTCAGTAAATGAAAACATAGACTGCTTTTGCAGATGACCTGAGTTTATATCCTACTGTGCATGCTGGGTGACTGGCAGCAGCCTATAAACTACATATAGCTCCAGGGCATCTGATATCCTTTTCTTTGTTTGTTTCTCTCTCTCTCTCTCTCTCTCTCTCTCTCTCTCTCTCTCTCTCCCTTCCTTCCTTCCTTCCTTTCTTCCTTCCTTCCTTCCTTTCTTTCTTTCTATTGGTTATTTTATTTATTTACATTCCAAATTTTGCCATCCTCCCTGGTTTCCTCTCCACAAACTCCCTATCGCATCCCTCTCCCCTGCCTCTATGAAGGTGCTTCCCTATCCACCAACCCACTTCCACCTCATCCTATGGTAGGGTATCAAGCCTCCACAGGACTAAGGACCTCACCTCCTATTGATGCTAGATAAGGTAATCTTCTGCTTCGGAAGCAGCTGAAGCCATGGATTCCTCCACATATACTCTTTGGTTGGTGATTTAGTCCCTTGGAGCTCTGGGAGGTCAGGATAGTTGATGCTTTTGTTCTTCCTATGGGGTTGTGATCCACTTCCACTCTTCAGTCTTCTCCCTAACTCTTTCATTGAGGTCCTCATGTTTAGACAGATGACTGGCTGTGTGCATCTGCATATATATTGGTCAGGCTCTGGCAGACCTCTCAGGGGAGGTCTATACTTAGGTGTACCAGGCAGATATCAGATCATCCTGGGTTAGGTAACCCAGTTACAAAAGGACACATATGGTATGTACTCCCTCATAAGTGGATTCTGAGCCCAAAGGCTCAGAATACTTACTTCCACACCATTTGAAACTCATGAAGAAGCAAGACCAAAGTATGGATGCTTCAGTCCTACTTAGAAGAGGGGAGAACAAATTAATTACAGGAGGTAGAGGGAGGGAGGGTCCTGGGAGTGAAGGAGGAGGTTGAGGAAAAGTGGGAGGGAGTGGGCAGGATCAGGTATGGGAAGAGACAGGAGAGAAGTACAGAAGGTCTGGAAATTGAATAGAAACATGTAGCAGTGGGTGACGGAGAACTGGGCATAGCCAATAGAGAGTCTTAGATACCAGGGAAGCCACAACCCATCAGGGATGACATTAGCTAAAATAACCAACAAAGAGGAGATAGAAACTGTATAGACCATATCGAGTGGATAGGCACAGCCCCCACTTGAGGGATGGGGACCGCACTCATCCCCAAAAATATTTAACCTAGAATTGTTCTTGTCTAAAGGAAATGCAAGGACAAAGAGCAGAACAGAGATTGAAGGCCATCCAGAGACCACCTAGGGATCCATCTCATCTGCAGGCACTAAACACAGACACTGTTGCTGATGTCAAGAAGTGCTTGCTGATACACTGATATACTTGTCTTGATGTATACCTGTAAGCATACCACTCAGACTTCTACAATCCCAAATAAATTTTAAACAGAAGTGTACATTTGGAAAAAAAAAACAGATGATGATTAGATTAGCAAACAGAATCTCTATTTGAAGGTAATGTGATTCTTTACATTAAGAGAACTTAAAAATTCCAATTACTTTTAAAGCAGATACACACTTTTCAACAACTGTCAAATTATAAAATTAACAGAAAAGTCAGTGGCCTGTTTATGCAAGCTGCCAAAGGAGTAGAACAATTAAACAGTCCTACCTAGCTGTAACACCTATGAACCATGACAGTTACCAGCATGACAAGATAAGCATACAGGCATAATAAGTGGCACTAGCATGTCAGTGATATTCAACATCTCATTAATTGGATTGAAAGCCCACTCAACAGGAAGGAAATTGTGCCTGATGCTGAAAACCTGGCTAGTTTTTTCATGGCCTAGTGAGTTCAAGGGCCTTAGAAATATAATCTACTACCACCATTTTGGTAATCCAGGACAACTATTTACTACATTCTAACTTCATCTCTAAAATTACAGATAAATATAACCACCACTGCTTATCAAAAAAGCCACTCTTTACAGAAAATGGAGATTATAGAAAATAAGTGGATATAGTACAGAAATCAACAAATTGTGGAAATTCCAGCTTCAACGGATACATGTACACCACAGATACTGTATCTATGTATCTAAGGTTTAAGGAACATCACAGAATAGGAGGTAGAAGGATAGGAAGAACAAAAATACTAGAATGGCTTTTATGAAACAATAGTCGTTCCTAGAAATGCCTGCACGAACACAATTTAAGCAATGATAGCATCAATGCACGTGCTAATACAAAAGGGAGAAAATCTCATAGCTCACATTCTTTTTACATAGAGCTAAAGGCAGCTAATGACTTCTGGGAAGAAATAATTGGCTTCTCAAAAGGATGACCCCCTTATTGGCAGTACAAAGCAGAGTTGTTAGCCTTGAAACCATATACACACCACCAACACAAATGGACTCAACCGGTTGTATTTATATTTGTATTTTGTATATATATATAAACATACAATAGAAATAAAAAAGTTGATTATATCAACTTCAGAGTTGGGGAACAAAGGAGGGGTTTGAGAGAGGGTCATTAGGAGACATTGGAAATAGCAAAGAGAGGAGGAGTTAGTAATATAAATACATTCAATTAAAATATATTAAAAGCAGAATACAAATGTCAGCAAATATAAGTGTAGCTGTAGGGGAAAGAATAGATTGTGTAGATTCTATACTGTTAGTGAAGATGTAATGTAGTATCAGTCACACTGAAAATTATTATTATAGGTCTTCAAAAACTTATAAGTTGAAATTATCATATGATCCAGCTATACCACATCTGGGCATGGATGTAAAACTATCTATTTCTAACTACATAGATACTTGTATGTCCACATTCATTCCTGTCTGATATATAGTAGCTATGGTGTTGTATCAGTCTACAGTGGGATTTCATCTAACTATAAGGAATAATTATCAAGCAAAAGGATGAGACTTGAAAGTATTGTGCTGATCTCTGAGTTCAGTGATTCAGTCTGAGAATAACAAGTACCAAATGTTTGATTTTATATAGGGATTCTAGCTTATAATAGTAACATTGAGAAGCACTCCTATTCATGGTTGGGAAAAATGTCATTTCTTTGACGATGATCACGAACTTTTAATTATTGTGTTAAAAATTATAGATGTGGAGGAAAATATACATCAATCTCAACCTCATCATATAACTTGATGGTTCTAATGATATAACAGGATGATCTTAAAAGCCCTGTGTAAAATATAACATAATACACAAGTGTCTGATATACTTGGTAAGCGAAATCTCTCATTGTTTAAATTTCATCTCAGTGGTCGTCACATCATCATAAGTCCTCTTATACCCCTTGTGCCTGAGGCAAGAAGATAGCACAGTTCTTTGCTTAAGAACACAGGATATTTTCAATATATTACACATCTCTGGACCCAGCATGAATGTCTAAGTCTGCTTATTTAGTTCCAAAGCCTCACATTTATGTGAAAATAAAGAACTGATATATATTAAGCTGTCTAATGTAGAGTCCAGCCCTGGTATGTAACTTCTGCAAAATATTTGTAGCTGAGTAGGCAAAACATTAATATTAAAAAAACTAGTTTTCTGACATTGAATTTCCATCTGAAAAGTAAAGGAAAATTATGAGGTTGGGATTCAATGAATGCAGAGTGAGGTAATAAGAACCTTTCAAATTATTTATATTGTTTTAAATCTGTATTTTTAGTCAACTTAAATTGCACTGTACACCCTTCAGAAGTCACGAAGGTTACTTTAGTTCGGCCTGTGTATCACTCATGTGAGTCAAATCCAGCAAAGTCCATGGAACTTGCCCCATGTGCTTCAAGCTCTACACTAACTAGAAGGGAAGTCTAGGACTGTGGTTGCCTCAGATAGTCTATCATGCAAGATAAATATAAGATGACATTTCCATATTGTTTTCTTTCTTTATCTTACAATAATTAAACACTATAGTGTCAATCACTTACTAGCAACAGAATGTTGCTTATTCAGGATTCTTAGAAGTACAGATGAAACCATGAGCAAATGGGGTGTTAAGGAAAAGGTTCGCTTGGTAAATCCTGGAAAATTGTTGTGATTTTGTGGGGTTTTGTATTGTCTTTTTCCTGTGTTCTTATATGATTCTGGGGCATATATAAGATTTCTGGGAGCTCATTTATAACCTAATTAATATCATTCATTAAGTTCTACCTTGGTAACACAAAATTTTCCCAAAAGCTATACCACAAAATACTATTACCTCAGAGGTTAAGATTTCCACATGTGAACTGATGGTCAAGAAAAACAAAATGTCCACTGTCCAGTCTTTCTTTTTATCATATTATGTTTTAAATCATCTGGTGAGTTGACTGGACAGATATATCCTACTTTATGAGATATGGTTTCAAAATTATAATCAAATACTAAGTGAAGCTGTGCTTTGATGAATAAATGCTTATTTCATTACAACAAATAGAAAAGTATTCAACTCACATAGTGAATTCAGACTACAATGCATTCTAAATAGATGTTTGTTTTAAATCTTTTACTGTGTGCTAAATCTGTATAATTTAACAATCTGCAATTTCATGGAACACTAAAATGTCACTATATTCACATAAATTATAAAATTTTAAGGTCTGGCAGCAGTAAACCAGTTACCATTATACTTTCATTAATGGTAAGAAAAGTCAGGATTTTATAAATCAAGTTGAGGAACTTTTTAAAAATAGGAATTTTTATTTATATAATCTCAATACAATAGAATTAAGGCAATAATAGCAATACAGTTAGACGCCTCTTGTGATACAGGCATGGTGGCATCTATTTTTAGATACAACTCTCTGGAGGCAGAATCAGGTATATCTCTGTGAAATTAAAGCCAACATGGTCCATGGCAGTCAAAACTATGTAATGAGAACCAGTCTCAAAAAGAAGTCTGTGATGAATGTTAATTAGACTTACAATTTTCTTCTCATAGACTCTATGAATATTTATTAAAACAATAATTAATCATTACTAAATAATGCCCTGAATCATCATAGTAATTAATCATAGATATAAACTCTCAAATTTTACTTTCTGATTACTATGGTATTATCTGGGCTAGAGCTGGTGCAATTTTAATCAGTAATACATAAATTCACTAGGTTAGTTAAAAATGTACTTTTATTTTGAAATTTATGGGATATTTTGTCAGACTTTTATAATGAATAATATTTCAAGAAGCTTATTTAAATACTTGTGGGATAAATTTTTTCAAAGGTTCAATGCTGTTTAAATTTTGGATAAGATATCATTTTCTAAATGATATTATTGAAGTGTAATAATAGTGGGTATGTTTTAATTGTGGAAATATTTGATTATTATTAAATAAACATATTGATATTTATGTTCACAGTTACCAGATTCTCCTCAACTGTCAGAATGAAAACATCTTTTAAGTTTGAATTCACTAAATACATGGATCTTCACAGCAGCCTGCCTGGCAGCTATAGAAATACAATTATGCAAATTAGATATGTGTTCCCTGAAGAGTCCTAATAGGATGATTGACCTATATACAGCCTAATTTGTTCTCATGCTTCCTCTTTATTGTTTTCCAGCTGCACAAGAAATTAAAACTTGTTAAATTATATTGCTCCCCAATTATATATCAAAGGTGCTCTGTCATTCTATGTCAAAAATGATCAGTCACTTTTTAACACTATTTTCTATAATACTGTAACAATGAGCTGGAATATAGAACAATTTCAAATCATCCAGACACAAGAATATCCTTTGCTTTTACAAAAACACGTCCCTTATGACATGATTCCAATGAATTTAAACAAGTGACTTTTAGACATCAGAAATTCACTGAACTACAATGCTTTCTAGCATTTCAGTTCTTTATATACAATACCTCCCTTTTTGTTTTGCTTCATATTGGTTCTTTTATTTATTTACATTTCAAATTTTATCCCCCTTTTTCCTTTTTGCTCTGCAAGCCCCCTATCCCATCCCCATCCTCCTGCTTCTATGAGGATATTCCTGTACCCACCCACCTACCCACTCCCACCTCACTGTTCTAGCATTACCCTATTTTAGGGCATCAAGTCTTCACACGACCAACCCTCCCACCCCCATTGATGCCAGATAGGGCAATCAAAAAGAACCTGTAGAGACCATATCCAAAGGTTAGGCAACAGCACCTGGTTGAGGAATATGACTACCCAACCATCTCAAAAATATTAACCCAGAATTGCTCCTGTCTAAAGAAAATAAAGGGACAAAGATTGGAGCAGAGACTGAAGGAAAGACCACACAGAGACTGCCCCACCTGGGTATCCATCACAGATGCAGACACAAAACCCAGACATTACTGCTTATGCCAAGAGGTACATGCTGACAGGAGCCTGATGTAGCTGTCTCCTGAGAGTCTCTGCCAGAGCCTGACCAATACAGATGTGGGTGCTTGCAGCCAACCATGAGACTGAGCACTGGGATCCCAATGGAAGAGTTAGCAGAAAAACTGAAGGAGCTGAATGGCTTTCCAAACCCATAGGAAGAACAACAATACCAATCAACCCCCAGAGGACTCAAGTACTAAACCACCAAGCGAAGTGCACACATGGAGGGACCAATTGCTCCAGCTGCAAATGTCGTTCCCTCCCTCTACTCCTACCAGCTTCTCCTCTCCTCTCATCCACGGATCCTCTCCTGCTCCATTTCTTTTCAGAGGGTAGTAGGGCTCCAAAAAGAACAAACAAACTGAACAAAACAAGTTACAATATACCAAGGCAAAAGCCCTCATATTGAGACTAGACAAGGAAATCCTAAAGTAGCGAGTCTCAAGACCAGGCAAAAGAGGAGGAACATCCACTTCCAATGCTAGAAATCCAATAAAAACACCATGGTACCACTCATACCATATATGCAGAGGACCCATGCAGGCTTTTTTATTGTCATTTCAGTTCCTGTAAGCTCATGTGATCCCTATTTACATTAAGTGGGCCACATTCTCCTGTTGTCACTCATCCTTTCCAACACCTACAATCTTTCCTCCCCCACTTCCTGAGATTCCTTGACTTCCAAGGTGAGGGATACCATGGATACCTCCATTTAGACTCTCTACACATAATATCTGGCTATAAGTCCCTATACCTGCTCTCATCTGCTGCATGGAAGTGGGGAGTTTCTGATGATGACTGGGCAAGGCACCAATCTATGAATATAGCAGTCATGTTGGTTCTGCCCTAGACCTCTGGGCTATTTAGTCTCTGGTTCTTGTCCATCCAGGTAGTATAGGGCATGGCCTCTTTCTTAAGTCATGGGTCTCAAGTTAAACCAGACATTGGTGGGTCACTCCCATTAGTTCTATACCACAATTGTCCCAGCACACCTTGCATGTAGAACAGGACTGTAAAACATTGGATTAGAAAAGTAACTGAGTTTTGAGAGCTCAATGGGATGAACTGTAGGAAACTTGGAAGATAAGAATACTGAGAGGAAGGCAGGGAATTTAGCTCAGTGGCAGAGCGCTTGCCTAGCAAGCACAAGGCCCTGGGTTCGGTCCCCAGCTCCAAAAAAAAAGAAAAAAGAAAAAAAAAGAATACTGAGAGGAAGATGGAGGCCTGGCTTTTGAAGTTTCAAAAGGAAGTTCAAAGGCTATATAGATTATTTAATGTTTTGAAGTAAGATTAAGCTGGGCCTGAAGAGTCAGCTGTGCTTAACAACACACCAGTACCTTGAACAAATTCTGGATAACTACAGTGGAGAAATTATTGGTGAATTAAAAAGAGACTCATATCATGCTGAAGTGAAGTCTTCTGGAAGTGTTTCAGCAAGGTCACCATTCAAATGCTATGCTCTAGAGGCAGCTGAGATTATACATTGTACTGGTCATCAAACTTGGTAGTGGAAGAGTTACAACGGTAGGTATTGTTTTTTGTTTATTTATTTGCTTTTGTTTTACTTTATATTGCCTCTTCATAAATTTTGCAGCATACACCCAAGTCCTTCTCCCCTCATACCCACCTACTGCCCTTGCAAATTTTCCCCTAAAAGAAAATCTTGTGGAAGTTATAGTGTATAACTGTGTGTCCCACAGTATAACATTTTGTCCACACTTCAATGAATCATGAAGATCCTACAGAATTTTTTATTGGTTATTTTATTTATTTACACTTCAAATGTTAGCCACTTTCTGGGTTCCCCCCTCTATCATACCTTCTACCTTAGCTTATATGGGGATGCTAGCCATCCCCCCATTCTCAATTCAATATCCTGGAATTCCCCTACACTGGGATTTTGAGCATTCACAGTACCAAGGGCCTCTCCTCCTATTGAGGCCAGAATGCCACACTCTGCTACCTACGCTGCTGGAGCCTTGGGTCACTCCATGTGTACTGTTCAGTTGGTTGTTTTGTCCCTGGGAGCTCTGGGGGTTCTGGTTGGCTGATAACTTCCTCTGGGGTTGCAAACCTCTTCAGCTCCTTCAATCCTCTCTCTAATTCCTACATTTGGGTCCCTGAGCTCAGTCTGATGGTTAGCCTCAAGCATCTTAATCTGTATCAGTAAGACTCTGGAGACATCCATATCAAGTTCCTGTCAGCAAGCACTTCTTGGAATCAGCAATAGTGACTGGGTTTGGTGGCTTTATATGGGAGGGATCTCCAGGTGTGCCAGTCTGCTAAATCTTTCCTTCAGTCCCTGCAAAACTCATTGTCTCTGGATTTCCTCCCTTGAGTATTTTGTTCTCTCTTCTAAGAAGAACTGAAGCATCCACATTTTGGTCCTTCTTCTTCTTGAGCTTCATGTGATCTGTGAATTGTGTCTGGGGTATTCCAAGCTTTTTGGGCTAATATCCACTCATTAGTGAGTGCATATCATGTGACTTCTTTTGATCTCATTTAGGATATTTTCTAGATACATTCATTTGCCTAAGTATTTCATGATTTCATTGTTTTTAATAGCTGAGTTTAAATGTACCATATTTTCTGTATCCATTCCTCTGATGAGGGATATCTGTGTTCTTTTCAGCTTCTATCTATTATAAATAAGGCTGCTATGAACATATAAGAGCATGTATCCTTGTTACATTTTGAAGCATATTTTGGGTATATGCCAAGGAGTGGTAAAGCTGGGCCCTAGGGAGTACTATGTCCAATTTTCTGAGGAACAGCCAGACTGATTTCCAGAGTGGTTGTACCAGTTTGCAATCCCACCAACAATGGAGGAGTATTCCTCTTCTCCACATCCTCACCAGCAACTGCTGTCACCTGAGTTTTTATCTTCGTCATTCTAACTGGGGTATAGTGGAATCTCAGGGATGTTTTGATTTACATTTCCCTGATGACCAATGGTGTTGAACATTTCTTCAGGTACTTCTCAATCAATCTATATTCCTCTGCTGAAAATTCTTTGTTTAGCTCTGTACCCCATTTTTAATAGGGTTATTTTCCTTTCTGGAGTTTAACTTCTTGAGTTCTTTGTATATTTTGGATTTTAGCCCTCTATCAGATGTAGGATGGGTAAAGATCTTTTTCCAATCTGTTGGTTGCTATTTTGTCCTAATGACAGTGTCCTTTGTCTTACAAAAGCTTTGCAGTTTTATGATGTCCCATTTGTCCATTCTTGATCTTAGAGCATAAGCCATTGGTGTTTTGTTCAGGACATTATCCCCAGTGCCCATGTGTTCAAGCCTCTTCCCCAATTATTCTTCTATTAATTTGAGTGTATCTGGTTTTATGTGGAGGTCCTTGAACTACTTGGACTTAAGGGCAATAAGAATGGTTTGATTTGCATTCTTCTACAAGTTGACCTCCAGTTGAACCAGTACCATTTGTTGAAATGCTAATCTTTTTTCCCCAAATGGTCTTACCTTCTTTGTCAAAGATCAAGTGACCATAAGTGTGTGGGCTCATTTCTGGGTCATTAATTCTATTCCAGTGATTTATCTGCCTGTCTCTGTACCAATACCATACAGCTTTTATCACTACTGCTCTGTAATACAGCTTTAGGTCAGGGGTGATGATTCCCCCCAGAAGTTCTTTTATTGTTGAGGATAGTTTTCTTTATCCTGGGTTTTTTGTTTGAATTTACAAATTGCTCTTTCTAATTCTATGAAGAATTGAATTAGAATTTTGATGGGAATTGCATTTAATCTGTAGATTGTTTTTGGCAAAAAGAAAAGACCATTTTTACTATATTAATCCTGCCAATCCATGAGCACAGGAGGTCTTTCTATCTCCTGAGACCTTCTTTAATTTTCTTCTATGGAGACTTGAAGTTCTTGTCACACAGATATTTCACTTGCTTGGTTAGAGTCACACCAAGATATTTCATGTTATTTGTGACTATTTTGAAGGGTGTCATTTCTCTAATTCCTTTCTCAGCCTGTTTATCTTCTGAGCAAAAGAAGGCTACTGATTTGTTTGAGTTAAATTTATACTATCATATCATCTGCAAATAGTGATATTTTCACTTCTTCCTTTCCAATTTGTATCCCTTTGACCTCTGTTTGTTTTCACTATTTGAAGATGATATTAAAATATAATTATCTAACCCTAAAATTCCACCAAAGAACTCCTAAACCTGATAAACAACTTCAGAAAAGTGACTGACAAATACAGAGACTGATGCTCATAGTGAAAGCTTGGTTCCCAGTGGAGGACTGAAGGTGAAGTGGTTTGCAACCCCAGAAGAAGAACAACAATATCAACCAACCAGACATCCCAGAGCTCCCAGGGATTAAACCATCAACAAATAGTGCACATGAAGGAACCTATAGCTCCAGCTGCATATGTAGCATAGGATGGCCTTCTCAGGCATCAGTGGGAGGATAGGCCCTTGGTCCTGTGATGGCTTGATGATCCAGTTTAGGTGAATATCAGGGTGGAATGGAGGGAGGGAATGGGTGGGTGCTTGGGGGATAACCAGAATAGAAGCAGGGGGAGGGGTAGAGGGTTGCTGTAGGAAAAACTGAGAAAGGGAATAACATTTAAATGTAAATAAATAAAGAAAGGAAAAAGATACAATAAAACAGACAAAAAAGGAGGCTATAAATCTAAAAGTGAACAGGGAGGGGTATATGGCAAGGTTTATAAGGGCAAAGGGGAAAGAAGAAATGTAATTATACTTTCAAAAATTAACATAATTTTAAAAGAAAGTAAAGGACTAATTTCTTAGGTGGAGGTAATTTCAAGAAAGCATAATATTTAATCTGAAGTGCAGTTATTATTAATGATTTTTAAGCAGGTGTATAGTGAAAAATAACAAGTAAAGTAGAAAAAATTAAAATATACAACTTAAGGAGAAAAAGAGCACCACTAAAAATATTGCCATCAAGGTTTGTACTGAAAGAGAGAATGGGAGTAGGGCTCTTAAGGGTGGGCTTCCTGCTATGAAATGGAAAATTGGAAAAGATGCCCTTAAGACAAGATTCCACTCCGCAGGCCTTCAGCTTGTGCAGAAAGAAGCCTTAAAGAGTTTTCTGCTGGTAAAAAGCAACTAAAAACAAAACTGAAGCTAAACTGGCACAAAGGTGTAAGAGTCCATCACAAGGGAATAGATAAACTCAACAATGTCATCTGCATGGTGCTGGCTTGAGTGTCAAATGAAATAAGAATAAAGAGGTTGTATACTTATCCTCTGCGATTTCACAGCACCTCAAGCACAGATAACATGCTGTGGGATAGTCCCTTGAGAGTCGATTACATTAAGCTATTAAAGTGAAACCTGGGTTGCATCAGAAATCCAAAGATACTGGAGATGTCAGAGTCATGAGATATCTGCCAAGGAGAGCTACACACAGGCAGTGGAACCAGCCCTAGAGGGAGACACTGCAGGCAAGAAACCTGGATGTCTGGTCATCTAAGCCCTATGAAATTAAAGTCCCGGACACCAGGGATAAATGGACCTATAGAATTTGGATTTTTCCTGATAAGTTTCATCATTTTTTCCTATTCTCCTCTTTGAAATAGTAATGTATATTCTGTACTGTTATGGCTTGGAAATGTGAACAAAAATCCCTGAAAAGAAGCTGTATCTGGCTAAAAACAAAAATTTCCTGGAAGGACTTAGTGTCTATTGAAAATTATGGACTGACTGACATTTAAGTATTCTGGAGAGATTTGAATTTTGAAATATCCGAAGCTAATTACTTTCTCTTGGGCTAGTTTTAGCCTTCTGGAAAGTCATTCCTTACTCTACTCTATATCTGAACTAAGACACTGTGATAATCATTAAAAGCCTCTTAGAAGCTACTTACCCAGCAGAACATTAAATTCAAGCAATCCAAGAGCTAAGAATGTCATCAACTTGAGCTTTGAATACTTTCCCTCATCTTGATGCTTCTCTGCTGCTTTGATATGCCCACCAAAGTATTTTAAACTCGTCTTGATTTTCTTTATTCTGCAAAACAATGAAAATTGTGTAGAACTGTTTCCACATTGGTACATGGACTTGGAGAAATCTATATCTGTGTTCCTGGGCCTTGCACATTCAAAATGGCTCCAGAATAAACTATCTCTTATTTTCTTTAAGATAAGAGATGAGTTATTTAAGTCAACAGAAGTATGTAATTTGCTTCTTGATTTTACAGGGGGGCACAATTAATAGTTTGACTTGAATCTCAGAAATGACTTTGGATTTTGGACTTTTAAACAGTGTTGTTACTGAAAACATGGGAAATGTTGAAATTATATTACAGTAGTAGAATAAAGTCATTTGAGTGTCCTCTGTAATTCCAGGTGTTTGACCACTTGATTTCCAGTTGTTGTTGGTCTTTGTGGAGTTTTAAGAAGTGTAGCCTCACTAGATGAAGTTCACTTAAGGTAGACTTTGAAAGTCAAAAGAGGCAAATCACTTCACTATCTATGCTTTGCTCTTGCTCTTTAATGTATGAGCACTCAACCTCTAGTTCTAACATAAGTATGTAGCTTCCTTCCAGACTTCCCCACAATAATTGATTCTCATCTTTCTATAAACATAAACTAAAATAAACTCTTCCTCAAATATATTGCCTTTGTCACAGTGACAGAAAAATAATTCTCATTTCTTCTTAATAACATGTAAGAGGGTTAAGAATTCAAATTTCAATTAGATAGATTCATTAACTGGATACCAATTCTCAAAGTAAACTTTCATATCACAAACCACTATATCTACTAAATACAATCTTTCTTAAATAATAATTGTTCTTAAAATTATAATATATTCATGAGTACTTTTTGTATCCAAATTATACTCTTTCTTCTAAAATATAGAAGAAAAACCAGGGAGACCCTGTAGAATATTCCAGAGACCTGGTAGGTGAGAGAGTCGGGAATCAAAGGGACCGAGATGCCCATCAGCAGGAAAAGAGAACTTGCAGAACCCACTTCCAGTATAAAGGTCGTGTATCAAGTGGAAGAATGGGGTTGCCATCCCATAATCAAAAATTCTGACCCAGAATTGTTCCTGTCGAAAAGAACTGCTGTGACAAAAATGGAGACGAGACTGAGGGAAAGGAGATCCAGTGACAGGCCCAAATTGGGATCCATCTTAAAGGGAGGCTCCAAGTCCTGACACTATTACTGATGCTATGCTATGCTTACAGACAGAAGCTTAGCATGGCAGCCTTCTGAGAGGCCCAACAAGAAGCTGAAAGAATCAGATGCAGATATTTACACTCAACAAATAGACAGAAGTCAGGGACCCCTGTAGCTGAATTAAGAAAAGGTTTGAAGAAACTGAGGAGGAGGGCTAACCCATAAGAAGACCATCAGTATTAACTAATCCGGGTCCCTGAGATATCTCAGATACTGAACCATTAACCATACAAGAGCTAGTCTTAAGCCCCAGACACATATACAGCAGAGGACTGTCTGGTCTGGCCTCTGTGAGAAAATATATGTGTAACCCAATAGACTTGAGGCCCCAGAGAGTGGGGAGGCCTGTTGGGGTTGGGATATAGACATCCTTTTGAAGACAGGGGCAGGAGGAATGGGACTAGGAACTGTGAGAAGGTGGACTGGGAGTGGGGTAATGACAGGATTATAAATAATAAAAGTAATAATAAAAAGAATACCCCCAAATTGGACTTGTCTTTGATAGGTTTATTGGTTAAATTTTGAGTTATTTCTTGTTGGTTATACCTTTAGAAGACCCAGAAGAAGCCTTAAGTTCACAAATACCATAAAACTTGATACTCAATATGCTAGAGAAAAAAGTAGGAAGTAGACTTCAACTCTTAGGTACAAGGAGACTTTCTGAGTTGAACTCTGGTAGTTTAGTAAACGAGACCAACATTTGACAAATTGGTTCTCTTGACAATAACTAAAGTTCTTGTGTATTTTAAGGAAAACTGTCAATTGAGTGAAGAGGCAATATATAGAATGGAAGAAAATCCATTCTAACCATTTGTATAACTTTTGGAAGATTAATGTCTCAAATATACAAAGAATTCAGAAAACAAAACACCTAGAAAGAAAATAACTTAATCAAGTACTCTACTCTCGAAATAACAGAAAATGCATGAAAGAAGAAATACAGTGTTAGTAAATTCTTTTCAAAAGCATTCAACATCTTTAGCTTTTGGAAAAGTACAGATTAAAATTACTTTACGATTTCTTCTCATCATAGCAAGAAATATCATGGTTGGGAATAAAAATTAAAACAAAATATTACCGTAGCTGTTGGTGAAGAGGAACGTGTTCTCATGATTGGTAGGAATCCATAATAGTTGGAAGATAATGCCAACTGAATAGGTGGACTAAAAATGAAGCTCAAAGCCATAAGCATGAAGTAGAAAGTGAACTGGAGAACAAGTAAAATTATGAGCTCTCAAAACCTGCTCCCAGTATTGTATGTACTCTCAAAAGACTACAGCTATTAATACTCCCCTAAACTATACCATTGGCTGGGGAAAAGTGTGCAAATGCCTAAGATTATAAATTTATCAATTACAGAACAAAAAATGCCTCCCTACTTGTGTTAATGTTAACAGTAGATGCTTCTTTTTTTTTATCTTTATTAACTTGAGTATTTCTTATTTACATTTCGATTGTTATACCCTTTCCGGGTTTCCAGACCAATATTCCCCTAACCCCCTCTCCCCATCTATATGGGTGTTCCCCTCCCCACCTTCCCCCCATTACCGCCCTCCCCACAACAATCATGTTCACTGGAGGTTCAGTCTTGGCAGGACCAAGGGCCTCCCCTTCCACTGGTGATCTTACTAGGCTATTCATTGCTAACTATGAGGTTGGAGCCCAGGGTCAGTCCATGTTCAGTCTTTAGGTAGTAGCTTAGTCCCTGAAAGCTCTGGTTGCTTGGCATTGTTGTTCATATGGGGTCGCAAGCCCCTTCAAGCTCTTCCAGTCCTTTCTCTGATTCCTTCAACGGGGGACCCATTCTCAGTTCAGTGGTTTGCTGCTGGCATTCGCCTACGTATTTGCTGTATTCTGGCAGTGTCTCTCAGGAGAGATCTACATCCGGTTCCTGTTGGCCTGCAATTCTTTTTTTTTTTTTCCTTTTTTTTTTCGGAGCTGGGAACCGAACCCAGGGCTTTGCGCTTGCTAGGCAAGCACTCTACCACTGAGCTAAATCCCCAACCCCGGGCCTGCACTTCTTTTATTCATATATTTCATCTAATTGGGTGGCTGTATATGTATGGCCCACATGTGGGGCAGCCTCTGAATGGGTGTTCTTTCTGCCTCTGTTTTAAACTTTGCCTCCCTATACCCTGCCAAGGATATTCTTCTTCCCCTTTTAAAGAAGGAGTGAAGCATTCACATTTTGGTCATCCCTCTTGAATTTCATGTGTTCTATGCTTCTAGGGCAATTCAAGCATTTGGGCTAATAGCCACTTATCAATGAGTACATACCATGCGTGTTTCTCTGTGATTGGGTCACCTCACTCTGGATGATATTTTCCAGTTCCAACCATTTGCCTATGAATTTCATAAAGTCATTGTTTTTGATAGCTGAATAATATTCCATTGTGTAGATGTACCACATTTTCTGTATCCATTCCTCTGTTGAAAGGCATCTGGGCTCTTTCCAGCTTCTGGCTATTATAAATAAGGCTACTATGAACATAGTGGAGCACATGTCTTTGTTATATGTTGGGGCATCTTTTGGGTATATGCCCAAAAGAGGTATACCTAGGTCCTCAGGTACTTCAATGTCCAATTTTCTGAGGAACCTCCAGACTGATTTCCAGAATGGTTTTACCAGTCTGCAATCCCACCAACAATGGAGGACTTTTTCTCTTCCTCCACATTCTGGCCAGTATTTGCTGTCACCTGAGATTTTGGTCTTAGCCATTCACACTGGTGTGAGGTGAAATCTCAGGGTTGTTTTGATTTGCATTTCCCTTATGACTAAAGATGTTGAACATTTCTTTAGGTGTTTCTCAGCCATTTGGCATTCCTCAGCTGTGAATTCTTTGTTTAGCTCTGAACTCCATTTTTAATAGGGTTATTTGTCTGCCTGCAGTCTAACTTCTTGAGTTCTTTGTATATTTTGGATATAAGGCCTTTATCAGTTGTAGGATTGGTAAAGATCTTTCCCCAATCTGTTGGTTGCCATTTTGTCCTAACCACAGTGTCCTTTGCCTTACAGAAGCTTTGCAGTTTTATGAGATCCCATTTGTCGATTGTTGATCTTAGAGCATAAGCCATTGGTGTTTTCTTCAGGAAATTTTCTCCAGTGCCCATGTGTTGGAGACTCTTCCCCACTTTTTCTTCTATTAGTTTGAGTGTATCTGGTTTGATGTGGAGGTCCTTGATCCAGTTGGGCTTAAGCTTTATACAGGGTGATAAGCATGGATCAATCTGCATTCTTCTACATGTTGCCCTCCAGGTGAACCAGCACCATTGGCTGAAAATGCTATCCTAGTTTTCATTGGATGGTTTTGGTTCCTTTGTCAAATATCAAGTGACCATAGGTGTGTGGGTTCATTTCTGGGCTTCAATTCTACTCCACTGGTAGTAGATTTTTCTTTTCAGCATGTCTTTTTTTTTTTTTAATTAACTTGAGTATTTCTTATATACATTTCGAGTGCTATTCCTTTTCCCGGTTTCCGGGCAAACATCCCCCTTCCCCCTCCTCTTCTTTATGGGTGTTCCCCTCCCCATCCTCCCCCCTTGCCTCCCTCCCCCCAACAATCTAGTTCACTGGGGGTTCAGTCTTAGCAGGACCCAGGGCTTCCCCTTCCACTGGTGCTCTTACTAGGATATTCATTGCTACCTATGAGGTCAGAGTCCAGGGTCAGTCCATGTATAGTCTTTAGGTAGTGGCTTAGTCCCTGAAAGCTCTGGTTGCTTGGCATTGTTGTACATATGGGGTCTCGAGCTCCTTCAAGCTCTTCCAGTTCTTTCTCTGATTCCTTCAACGGGGGTCCTATTCTCAATTCAGTGAATTGCTGCTTTTCAGCATGTCTTAATTGAAATGTTAATCTTCCTATTGCTCATTAGCTCCAAACTCTATATCTTGTATTTTTCTGTCCACTTGTTCATTTTATTGTATAAACTTGCATACACATTATAATACCAATATCATATTCTTACATTATGGCATCTTGAAATTTCATCTGCCATTACTTTTTAATTTATTTATTCTATACACACAGAATGTATACAGATTCTTTTGGAAAATTTCACAAGAATGACTTCTAACTAGCTTGCTAAGTTTGTCACCTTTGGTACTTCTTGAACTGGACCTTGAACATTCATGTTGATGTCAACACTACTGTTTGCCATTTAAATATCTTTGTTTGTGCCTATATTCTGGCTTTTCCACAACCATAGTTAAACATCCCTTTCCTTAGTGAACACTGGAGAGATGAATAAGTGACCAAAGAGATAAGAATGAGAGACTAAATGCTTAGCTATAAATGGAACAGCTACATTATCACCTGTATCACCAAAGCTGAAAAATACTTTAGAAGATGAGGTAGAAAGAATGTAACATCTGAAGGATAGCTGCGCAACGGTGTTTTTTGCACATGGCATAGCTATCAAAATTATGTATTCACAGCAGCTTAGGTTACTTGCAAAAGACCTACATCAGACGAAACTGGTCAGTATCCTAGGCATAAATATATTAGATAGGTTTTTAGCGGGAATCCCAAACCCACGAATGCCTGCCCGCAGCAGCTCTCTGCTCCCAAACCCCGAGGGAGAAAGCCCTCACCACCTGGACAGGTGGCCACTCCTGAGACTGCAGTGCAGAAGAGACCACCAACACTGTCCATGCCTGCCCACATCCCTGGCCTAAGAGGAAACTGTATACGGCCTCTGGGTTCCCTTGGATAAGGGCACAGCAGCAGCAGGTCCCCTGCATCTGAGACACCGCCGGAAACTGAAGAGACCAACCAGATAAACAGTTCTCTGCACCCAAATCCCGTGGGAGGGAGAGCTAAACCTTCAGAGAGGCAGACATGCCTGGGAAACCAGTAGAGACTGCACTCTGCACACATTACTGATTCCAGAGGAAAACACCAAACACCATCTGGAACCCTGGTTCACAGAAGCTCCCGGAAAGGGCGACATAGATCGTCCTGCTTGCTGCCCCAACTGAGAGCTCATAAGCAACACCCCAAGAGGAAACTTGAGCCTCAGGACCACAGGTAAGACCATCTTTTCTGCTCCAAGCGAACTGCCTGGTGAACTCAAGACACAGGCCCACAGGAACAGCTGAAGACCTGTAGATAGGAAAAACTACATGCCGGAAAGCAGAACACTCTGTTCCCATAACTGGCTGAAAGAAAACAGGAAAACAGGGCTACAGCACCCCTGACACACAGGCTTATAGGACAGTCTACCCACTGTCAGAAACAGAAGAACAAAGTAACACTAGAGATAATCTGATGGCAAGAGGCAAACTCAGGAATCCAAGCAACAGAAACCAAGAATACATGGCATCATTGGAGGCCAATTCTCCCACCAAAGCAAACACGGAATATCCAAACACACCAGAAAAGCAAGATCTAGTTTCAAAATCATATTTGATCATGATGTTGGAGGACTTCAAGGAAGACGTGAAGAACTCCCTTAGAGAAACACAGGAAAACATTAATAAACAAGTAGAAGCCTACAGAGAGGAATCGCAAAAATCCCTGAAAGAATTCCAGGAAAACATAAATAAACAAGTAGAAGCCCATAGAGAGGAGTCACAAACATCCCTGAAAGAATTCCAGGAAAACACAATCAAACAGTTGAAGGAATTAAAAATGGAAATAGAAGCAATCAAGAAAGAACACATGGAAACAACCCTGGATATAGAAAACCGAAAGAAGAAACAAGGAGTCGTAGATACGAGCTTCAGCAACAGAATACAAGAGATGGAAAAGAGAATCTCAGGAGCAGAAGATTCCATAGAAATCATTGACTCAACTGTCAAAGATAATGTAAAGCAGAAAAGCTACTGGTCCAAAACATACAGGAAATCCAGGACTCAATGAGAAGATCAAACCTAAGGATAATAGGTATAGAAGAGAGTGAAGACTCCCAGCTCAAAGGACCAGTAAATATCTTCAACAAAATCATAGAAGAAAACTTCCCTAACCTAAAGAAAGAGATACCCATAAGCATACAAGAAGCCTACAGAACTCCAAATAGATTGGACCAGAAAAGAAACTCCTCCCGTCACATAATAGTCAAAACACCAAACGCACAAAATAAAGAAAGAATATTAAAAGCAGTAAGGGAAAAAGGTCAAGTAACATATAAAGGCAGACCTATCAGAATCACACCAGACTTTTCGCCAGAAACTATGAAAGCCAGAAGATCCTGGCCAGATGTCATACAGACCCTAAGAGAACACAAATGCCAGCCCAGGTTACTGTATCCTGCAAATTTCTCAATTAACATTGATGGAGAAACCAAGATATTCCAAGACAAAACCAAATTTACACAGTATCTTTCTACAAATCCAGCACTACAAAGGATAATAAATGGTAAAACTCAACATAAGGAGGCAAGCTATACCCTAGAAGAAGCAAGAAACTAATCGTGTTGGCAACAAAACAAAGAGAAGAAAAGCACACAAACATAACCTCATATCCAAATATGAATATAGCAGGAAGCAATAATCACTATTCCTTAATATCTCTCAACATCAATGGCCTCAACTCCTCAATAAAAAGACATAGATTAGCAAACTGGATACGCAACGAGGACCCTGCATTCTGCTGCCTACAGGAAACACACCTCGGAGACAAAGACAGACACTACATCAGAGAGAAAGGCTGGAAAACAATTTTACAAGCAAATGGTCGGAAGAAACAAGCTGGAGTAGCCATTCTAATATCAAATAAAATCAATTTTCAACTAAGAGTCATCAAAAAAGATAAGGAAGGACACTTCATATTCATCAAAGAAAAAATCCACCAAGATGAATGAACTCTCAATCCTAAATATCTATACCCCAAATACAAGGGCAACTACATACGTAAAAGAAACCTTACTAAAGCTGAAAATACACATTGCACCTCACACAATAATAGTAGGAGATTTCAACACCCTACTCTCATCAATGGACAGATCACGGAAACAGAAATTAAACAGAGACGTAGACAGACTAAGAGAAGCCATGAATCAAAGGGACTTAACAGACATTTATAGAACGTTCTATCCTAAAGCAAAAGGATATACCTTCTTCTCAGCTCCTCATGGTACTTTCACCAAAATTGACCATATAATTGGTCAAAAAATGGGCCTCAAAAGGTACAGAAAGATAGAAATAATCCCATGCGTGCTATCAGACCACCACGGCCTAAAGCTTGTCTTTAATAAAAATAAGCGAAGAACGCCCACATATACGTGGAAATTGAACAATGCTCTACTCAATGATAACCTGGTCAAGGAACAAATAAAGAAAGAAATTAAAGACCTTTTAGAATTTAATGAAAATGAAGGTACAACATACCCAAACTTATGGGAAACAATGAAAGCTGTGCTAAGAGGAAAACTCATAGCTCTGAGTGCTTGCAGAAAGAAACAGGAGAGAGCATATGTCAGCAGCTTGACAGCACACCTAAAAGCTCTAGAACAAAAAGAAGCAAATACACCCAGGAGGAGTAGAAGATAGGAAATAATCAAACTCAGAACTGAAATCAACCAAGTAGAAACAAAAAGGACCATAGAAAGAATCAACAGAACCAAAAGTTGGTTCTTTGAGAAAATCAACAAGATAGATAAACCCTTAGGCAGACTAACGAGAGGACACAGAGAGTGTGTCCAAATTAGCAAAATCAGAAAAGAAAAGGGAGACATAACTACAGATTCAGAGGAAATTAAAAAAATCGTCAGATCTTACTATAAAAGCCTATATTAAACAAAACTTGAAAATCTGCAGGAAATGGATAAATTCCTAGACAGATACCAGGTACCAAAGTTAAATCAGGAACAGATAAATCAGTTAAACAACCCCATAACTCCTAAGGAAATGGAAGCAGTCATAAAATGTCTCCCAACCAAAAAGAGCCCAGGTCCAGACAGGTTTAGTGCAGAATTCTATCAGACCTTCATAGAAGACCTCATACCAATATTATCCAAACTATTCCACAAAATTGAAACAGATGGGGCACTACCGAATTCCTTCTATGAAGCCACAATTACTCTTATACCTAAACCACACAAGGACCCAACAAAGAAAGAGAACTTCCGACCAATTTCCCTTATGAATATCAATGCAAAAATATTCAATAAAATTCAGGCAAACCGAATCCAAGACCGCATCAAAACAATCATCCACCATGATCAAGTAGGCTTCATCCCAGGCATGCAGGGATGGTTTAATATACGGAAAACCATCAACGTGATCCATTATATAAACAAACTGAAAGAACCAAACCACATGATCATTTCATTAGATGCTGAGAAAGCATTTGACAAAATTCAACACCCCTTCATGATAAAAGTCCTGGAAAGAATAGGAATTCAAGGCCCATACTTAACATAGTAAAAACCAAATACAGCAAACCAGTTGCTAACATTAAACTAAATGGAGAGAAAATTGAAGCAATCCCACTAAAATCAGGGACTAGACAAGGCTGCCCATTCTCTCCCTACTTATTCAATATAGTTCTGGAATTTCTACCCAGAGCAATCAGACAACAAAAGGAGGTCAAGGGGACACAGATCGGAAAAGAAGAAGTCAAAATACCACTATTTGCAGATGATATGATAGTATATTTAAGTGATCCCAAAAGTTCCACCAGAGAACTACTAAAGCTGATAAAGAACTTCAGCCAAGTGACTGGGTATAAAATTAACTCAAATAAAGCAGTAGCCTTCCTCTACACAAAAGAGGAACAAGCCGAGAAAGAAATTAGGGAAAGGACACCCTTCAACATAGACCCAAATAATACAAAGTACCTCGGTGTGACTTTAACCAAACAAGTAAAAGATCTGTACAATAAGAACTTCAAGACTCTGAAGAAAGAAATTGAAGAAGACCTCAGAAGATGATAAGATCTCCCATGCTCATGGATTGGCAGGATTAATATAGTAAAAATGGCATTTTACCAAAAGCTATCTACAGATTCAATGCAATTCCCATCAAAATACCATCCAACTCTTCAAAGAGTTAGACAGAACAATTTGCAAATTCATCTGGAATAACAAAAAACCCAGGATAGCTAAAACTATCCTCAACAATAAAAGGACTTCAGGGGGAATCACTATCCCTGAACTCAAGCAGTATTACAGAGCAATAGTGATAAAAACTGCATGGTATTGGTACAGAGACAGACAGATAGACCAATGGAACAGAATTGAAGACCCAGAAATGAACCCACACACCTATGGTGACTTAATTTTTGACAAAGGTGCCAAAAACATCCAATGGAAAAAAGATAGCATTTTCAACAAATGGTGCTGGTTCAACTGGAGGTCAACATGTAGAAGAATGCAAATCGATCCATGCTTATCACCCTGTACAAAGCTTAAGTCCAAGTGGATCAAGGACCTCTACATCAAACCAGATACACTCAAACTAATAGAAGAAAAACTAGGGCAGCATCTCGAACACATGGGCACTGGAAAAAAAATTTCCTGAACAAAACACCAATGGCTTATGCTCTAAGATCAACAGTCGACAAATGGGATCTCATAAAACTGCAAAGCTTCTGTAAGGCAAAGGACACTGTGGTTAGGACAAAACGGCAACCAACAGATTGGGAAAAGATCTTCACCAATCCTACAACTGATAGAGGGCTTATATGCAAAATATACAAAGAACTCAAGATGTTAGACCGCAGGGAGAAAAATAACCCTATTAAAATTGGGGTTCAGAGCTAAACAAAGAATTCACAGCTGAGGAATGCCAAATGGCTGAGAAACACCTAAAGAAATGTTCAACATCTTTAGTCATGAGGGAAATGCAAATCAAAACAACCCTGAGATTTCACCTCACACCAGTGAGAATGGCTAAGATCAAATACTCAGGTGATAGCAGATGCTGGCGAGGATGCAGAGAAAGAGGAACACTCCTCCATTGTTGGTGGGGTTGCGGACTGGTACAACCATTCTGGAAATCAGTCTGGAGGTTCCTCAGAAAATTGGACATTGAACTTCCTGAGGATCCAGCTATACCTCTCTTGGGCATATACCCAAAAAATGCCCCAACATATAAAAAAGACACGTGCTCCACTATGTTCATAGCAGCCTTATTTATAATAGCCAGAAGCTGGAAAAAACCCAGATGCCCTTCAACAGAGGAATGGATACAGAAAATGTGGTACATCTACACAGTGGAATATTACTCAGCTATCAAAAACAATGACATTATGAAATTCATAGGCAAATGGTTGGAACTGGAAAATATCATCCTGAGTGAGGTAACCCAATCACAGAAAAACACACATGGTATGCACTCATTGATAAGTGGCTATTAGCCCAAATGCTTGAATTACCCTAGATGCCTAGAACACATGAAACTCAAGACGGATGATCAAAATGTGAATGCTTCACTCCTTCTTTAAAAGGGGAACAAGAATACCCTTGGCAGGGAATAGAGAGGCCAAAATTAAAACAGACACAGGAGGAACATCCATTCAGAGCCTGCCCCACATGTGGCCCATACATATACAGCCACCCAATTAGACAAGATGGATGAAGCAAAGAAGTGCAGGCCGTCAGGAGTCGGATGTAGATCTCTCCTGAGAGACACAGCCAGAATACAACAAATACAGAGGCAAATGCCAGTAGCAAACCACTGAACTGAGAATAGGACCCCCGTTGAAGGAATCAGAGAAAGAACTGGAAGAGCTTGAAGAGGCTCGAGACCCCTTATGAACAACAATGCCAAGTAACCAGAGCTTCCAGGGACTAAGCCACTACCTAAAGACTATACATGGACTGACCCTGGACTCTGACCTCATAGGTAGCAATGAATATCCTAGTAAGAGCACCAGTGGAAGGGGAAGCCCTGGGTCCTGCTAAGACTGAACCTCCAGTGAACTAGATTGTTGGGGGCAGGCGGCAATGGGGGGAGGATGCGGAGGGGAACACTCATAAAGAAGGGAAGGGGAGGGATTAGGGGGATGTTTGCCCGGAAACCAGGAAAGGGAATAACACTCGAAATGTATATAAGAAATACTCAAGTTAATAAAAAAAAAGAAAAAAGAAAAGAAAAAAAATATATTAGATAGGTTCCAGTTCCTAGCCCTTACTGTGAGCTATTACAAGCTGATCGCTACTGAAAGGTGAAGGTAATTTTTATGGAGGCTGTGACTTCTCACATATTAAACATGCTGTATTGGGTAGCTCTATACCTGTGCACATATGAATACCACTAAGTGCACATATGAATACCACTAACTGTACTCACTAACTTATGAAAAGCAAGAACAATATGGTACTGAGTGCTGAAACAGTTGGAAAAATATGGGTAGAGGTTTAGCAGGGAATTGAGGGGCCTATATGATCACATTTCATTGTATATACATATGGGATTCTCACAATCATAAAGAAAAGCATTTTTAAAAGAATCTGTCTTGGAAGCATTATAGTATCGTGTCAAAATTAAGACAGCATCCCGTGGAACTAGGAAAGAATCCCTAGAGTACACATTTTTCCCCTAAAGAAGTGATTTTATTTTCATAGGTTCTTGTTCAAGGGAGTGACTTCTAGCTCATGAAGACCTTGTGATGATAGAAAAACAAAACAAAACAAAACCAAACACCACGAGAGTTCTAAAAACTCTGTACCAGCATTTGATTTCAGTGAGCACAGTCAGCTAGAGTTTCTTGAGCATAGGGATTGGTATTCAGTTGAACCATATACTGTTTTGTTCAGTTATAAAAAATTAACCTTAATCCATTTCAAAATAAGTGCAAAAATGTACCATTTAGCTTTTAGTATTATAGTGTTAGTTTCAACATTTACTATACAGTTGCTCACTCTTATAAAAACAGAATTTATTTCTTCTAAATATAGAAATGGTGTAAGTACTATAACTGCTTCCAGGAATTCATATAAATGCTAATGTTAATATGACAATCTTTCTATGAGATTAAGAAAACTGTTAAAACATACTTATGCACAGGGATATTTTCTTAAGCAGTTCATACTTGGTTACTTCTCATGACCTATTTAAGTTGTTCTCTAAAAACAATGATGTAGCTTGTGGTTCTTGGATCATATTTAAATGAAAGCAAAATAAAATATGTATAATGTAAAAATATAATTTATATTTGGCAGATTTTAATATGTATACAACCAAGGTAGTACATGTGTATTATATATATATATATATATATATATATATATATATATATATAATGTGTAACACAGTAAAAAGAACATCATTTATATAATATAATAAAGCCTAGTATATTGTAAGTCAAACAATCTCCTGATGAACCAAGGTGATTCATCTTAAAGCTCTCTCCACATGTAGTCAATAAAATATATTACTTTTTCAAGCTCCTATTGAGAAAAAATATGGACAAAATAGAGGGACTTAAGAGCATTAAATTTTTGTTTACATGACATTTAATTGAAAATATAGTGATTTTCTGTTAGTTATAAAAAGGACCAAGAAAAATGAACTAGTTTTTCAAACTCATATGTACCATGTTTAATCTAATGTTTGTCACATTGAATTTGTTTAAACTTTACAAGAATATTCAAGTTCTTATACTTATATTAAACATAATACGTTCTAGAGTATAATGAGTATTTTAATCTCAGTGAGTTATTATTGCTCTAAACATTTTAAAATTTATCTAGTTGAACTATTTTTTTCCATTAGATTTATGAGACAGATTAGTTCCATGTAATGGAAAATTAAATTTTACTATTTATTTTTATGTTTATTCATCACTTGTTCAATAAGTGATCTCTCTGACCTTTGTTCTCTTAGTTTAATGATAAAAATGAGTCTACCTAAAGCAGTGGGTTTTTGTTTGTTTGTTTGTTTGTTTGTTTTTCTTTTCGGAGCTGAGGACCGAAACCAGGGCTTTCTGCTTGCTTGGCAAGCGCTCTACCACTGAGCTAAATCCCCAAACACTAAAGCAGTGTTTTATCCATTGAATTTAAAAATATTGAATTTATTGAATTTTCATTATTTAGGTAAAACTGAATTGTGTTGATCTAGTAAGATTACATTTTTAAAATATAGAATGGAATGAAGATAGCTCCTTAACTAAAATTTGGTGTTATTTGTTTCAGTAAATACTATTTTATTGGCTATTAAAAGAAATGTGTATATTTTATTACTTTTAGTTATTTGTAGGTGTATGTGTCTGCATTTTCAGTGTGTACAAGTCCCTAAGGAGGCCAAAATAGTTATATCTCCTAGTGTTTTAGGTACTGAGAGTTTTGATTTGATTTTTCTAGATTTTACCATACGAAATTCATCCCATGGAAAATTTTCATCAGCATTAAGTTTGTGTACCTTACATTTTATTTCTCTTTTTCTGGTAAGCCAAAAATGTATGTAAGTATATAAAAGTATTAGAACATTGCATATTAAAGGGCATGTAAATATGTGAGCCTTCAATTTAGTTGGTACTATTGTAATAAGATAATCAACTTGTCACATATTGTTTAAAGTATAGTTTAAAGTATAATGACAAGAGATTCTTAAATGAAAATATACCATAAGTAGGGGCAAGCTAACAAAATTTTACAGACAGATCACAGAAACCAAAAAAAGGAAGTACTGAAAATTGAATTTCCTTCCTTTGTAAGAACAGCAAGTTATCTTAACCAGTGAGGCATTTCTGTATCATCTTCATAGCATTTCTGCTGAACTTTGGTTTGTAGCCTATCATTTTCTTTTATCCACCTGTTATTTTGTCCAAACCCATTAGTTTTCTGTAAGTTTAACATTGTAAACTCATTTGCTCATCAATCCTTAATTCTAAAGTCAATGGAAATCAGAAAAACTAATGTTATATTTATTAGCTCTAACTCATGCCTGCTATATAATTATTTTTAAAACTATATTTTTATTGGTAAAATGGAATTGTTAATTTCTATATAATGTTAAGGCTCATGTTCTGAAGACATAGTCCTGTTATAAATTATAATTATTACTAGGTGAATGCATCAGGAATGCTCTGTCTTACTCATTGGGTTAATTGTAATACAGTAAATTATTCGAAAATGATGTTAATTCTTAGAAATTTGGCCTATTTTGACAAAGTAGGTTTTTGCAGAGATACCCTTTGTAGCTCTTTATCATTCTCCGCCCTCTTCTCTCTGAATATTTGATTACAAGTATTTATGAAATTCCCAGTTGTATTGTACACTACACTTCTGCTTCATCACAGGACCAGAAGTAAAGGGGCAGATGGCTATGATCTGAATTCAGTTAAACTTTGTGGAATAATAAATCTTACTTTCTTATAAGGTGTTTCTCAGAAGTATTAGCCACAGAACAAAAATGTAGTGAAGTGTCTTCCAAATTCTGAACATATACAATGGTTTTGGTTAGTTTTTTATTGTTTTTAATTTCAGAGAATATAAAAACCTGGCATTTTTGGTAAAAATGTTAGATGAAAGCATTTAGGAGTTTATTCTTTTTCACATTAGAATTTGAACATAAATGTGTATCAATTGAAATACAACAGCCAACAACATGAGTATATGTATTAAATTGTCTTCCAAACTTTCTGGAAATGTGTTAATTATGTAATCTTTCTAAAGGTACTTTTGAAAATCTTTTTTTTTTTAAATTTTATGTCCTTTTCCTGTTTCCCCTCCAGAAACTCATTATCCCATCTTCCCTTACACTGTTTCTATAAGGATGCTCTGCCATTAACATACTCACTCCCTCCTGCCTCCCCGCTCTGGCATTCCCCTACTACTAGGGCATCATTGAGTCATGACAAGACCAAGTGCCTTTCCTCCCACTGATACCCTACAAGGCTATCCTCTGCTACATATGTGGCTGGAGCAATAGGTCCATCCCTGTATAGTCTAGGGATGCTGGTTAAGTCCCTGGGAGCACTGGGGGATCTGATTGATTGATATTGTTCTTTATATGGGGTTGCAAACCCATTTGGCCCCTTCAGCCCTTTCTCTAACTCCTCCATTGGTACCACATTTTCAGTCCAATGGTTAGCTGCAATCATTCAACTCTGTGTTTGTCAGATTCTGGAAGAGCCTTTGAGGAGACAGCTATATCAGGTCATTGTCAGCAAGCACTTCTTGGCATCCATAATATTGTATTGGTTTGGTGTCTGTATAGGGTATGGATCACCAGGTGGGGAAGTCTCCATTCCTTAGTCTCTGTTCCACACTTTGTCTCCCTGTTCACTCCTGTGACATTTTTGTGTTCCTCATTCTCAGAAGGAATGAAGCATCCAGAATCTGATCTTGCTAATTCTTGAGCTTCATGCAGTTTATGAATTGTATCTTGGGTGTTCTGAGATTTTGGGCTAATATCCACATATCAGTGAGTGCATACCATGTGTGTTCTTTTGTGACTGGGTTACCTCACTCAGGATGATATTTTCTAGATCCATCCATTTGCCTAAAAATGCCATGAAGACATTGTTTTTAATAACTGAGTAGTACTCCATTGTGTAAACATACCCAATTTCCTATATCCACTCCACTGCTGACAACATCTGGGTTCTTTCCAGCTTGTGAGTATTATAAATAAGGCTGCTATGAACATGGTAGACCATGTGTCCTTGTTATATCTTGGAGTATCATTTGAGTATATGCCCAGGAGTGGTATAGTTGGGTCTTTAGGTAGTACTATATCCAACCTCCTGCAGAACCACCAGACTGATAACCAGAGTGGTTGTATCACACAAAGAGTATTCTTCATTCTCTACACCTTCTCCAGCATCTGTTGTCACCTGAGTTTTTGATCTTAGCCATTCTGACTGGTGTTAGGTGGAATTTCAGTGTTGTTTGATTTGCATTTCCCTCATGACTAAGGATGTTGAACATTTCTTTGGGTGCTTCTCAGCCATTCAATAGTCCTCAGATGAGAATTCTTTGTTTAGCTCTGTGTCCCATTTGTAATATGGTTATTTGATTCTCTGGAGTCTAACATCTTGAGTTCTTTGTATATATTGGATATATACAAATTCTATCGAATAGAGGATTGGTAAAGATATTTTCACAGTCTGTGAGTTGCCAATTTGTTCTAGTGACAGTGTCCCTTGCTTTACAGAAGCTTTGCAATTATATGAAGTGCCATTTGTTGATTCTTGATCTTATAATATAAACCATTTGTGGTCTGTCCAGGAAATTGACACCTGTGCCCATGTATTTGAGGGTCTTCCCCACTTTCTCTACTATTAGTTTCAGTGTATCTGGTTTTATGTGGAGGTCCTTGATTCACTTGGAACTGAGGGTTTTACAGGGCAATAAGAATGGTCTGATTTGCATTCTTCTACATGCTGACCTCCAGTTATTGGAATCAACTGGTGTAGAATCAATACCATTTGTTAAAAATGCTGCCTTTTTTTCCATTGGATAGTCTTAGATATTTTGACAAAGATCATGTGAACACAGGTGTGTGTGGTTTCATTTTTGGGTTTCAATTCTATTCCATTGATCTACCTGTCTGTCTCTGCACCAATACCATGCAATATTATCATGATTGCAGTGTAATACCATAGCTTGAGGTCAGAGATGGTGATTCCTACAGAAGTTCTTTATTGTTGAGAATAGTTTTCACTATCCTGACTTTTATGATATTCCAAATGAATTTGCAAATTGCCCTTTCAAATACTACAAAGAACTGAGTTAGAATTTGGTGGGGTTGCATTGAACATATAGATTGTTTTTGGCAAGATGGCCATTTTTGCTATATTAATCCTGTCAATCCATGAGCATGGAAGATCTTTTATCTTCTGAGATATTGCATGTTTTCCTTTCTTCAGAGACTTGAAGTTCTTGTCATGGAGATCTTTAACTTGTTTGGTTAGAATCACACTAAGTTACTTTATATGATTTGTGAGTACTGTGAAGAGTGTAGTTTCCTTAATTTCTTTCTCAGTCTATTTATCCTTTGAGTAGAGGAAGGCTACTGATTTGATTGAGTTAATTTTATATCCAGATACTAGGAGTTCTCTGGTTGAATTTTTAGGGTCACTTAATTAAACTCTCACATACACTGTAAATAGTGATATTTTGACTTCTTCCTTTCCAACTGTATCCTTTTGACCACTTTTTGTTGTCTAATTGTTCTGGCTAGGACTTCAAGGACTATATTGAATAGGTAGAGTGAAAAGTTTCATGTAGCCTCTGATTTTAGTGGCATTGCTTCAAGTTTCTCTCCATTTAGTTTTATGCTGATGCTGGTGTGCTGTACTTTTTGCTGGTTTTTGTAGTAGGATCTGATGATTTTTTTAATTTCCTCAGAAGCTGTTTTTATGTATCCCTTTTCATTTCTGATATTGTCAATTTATATACTGTCTCTGTGCCCTCTGGTTAGTCTGGCTAAAGGTTTATCTATCTTGCTGATTTTGTCAAAAAAAATACATAAATAAAACAACCAGCTCCTGGTTTTGTTGATCCTTTGTATGATATTTTTGTTTCTACTTGGCTAATTTCAGCCTTGAGTTTGATTATTTCCTCACTTCTACTCTTCTTGGATATATTTGCTTCATTTTGTTCTAGAGCTTTCAGGTATGCGATCAATCTGTTAGTGTATGCTCTTTCCAGATACTTTTTGGAGGTACTCAGAGCTCTGAATTTCCTCTTAGCACTGCTTTCATCGTGTTCTATAAATTTGGGTATGTTGTGCCTTTATTTTCATTGGAAGTCTTTCTTTAATTGCTTTCTTTATTTCCTCCTTGACCAAGTTATCAATGTGTAGAGCATTTTTCAGGTTCCGTGTGCATGAGGGCTTTCTGTTGATTTGTTGTTATTGAAGACTAGCCTTAGTCCGTGGTGACCTGGTAAGATGCATGGGATTATTTCCCTCTTCTCCTATCTTTTGAGGCCTGTTTATGACCATATATGGTCAATTACAGAAAAGGTAACATGACGTGCTGATAAAAAGTTATATTTTTTTGTTTTAGGATGAAATATTCTATGGATATCTGTTAAATCCATTTGGTTCATAATTTCTGTTAATTTCACTATCTATGTTTAGCTTCTCTTTCCATTATCTGTCCCTTGATAAGAGTTGAGTATTGAAGTCTCCCACTTTTATTGTGTGAAATTCAATGTGTGCTTTGAGATTTATTAAAATTACTTTTGTGAATATGGGCATCTTTGCATTCAGAGCATAGACATTTAGAATTCAGAGTTCATCTTGGTGGACTTTTCCCTTGACAAGTATGAAGTTTCCTTCCTTATCTTTTTTTAGTTGAAAGTTGATTTTATTCAATATTAGAATGGTTACTCCAGCTTGTTTCTTGAGACCATTTGCTTGGAAAATTTTTTCTACCCTTTTAGTGTGAAGTAGTGTCTGTCTTTGTCACTGAGGTATGTTTCCTGTATGCAACAAAATTTGGGTCCTCTTTACGTATCAAGTCTGTTAGTGTATGTCATTTTATTGAGAAATTGAGTCCATTGATGTAAAGAGATATCAGGGACCAATGATCGTTGTTTCTTTTTCTTTTTTTATTACAGGTGGATTATGTTTGTGTGTCTCTCTTCTTTTGGGTTTGTTGCAAGGAGATTACTTTCTTGCTTATTCTAGTCTGTTGTTTCCCTCCTTGTGCTGGAGTTTTCCATGTATTATCCCTTGTAGGGCTGGATTTCCAGAAAGATATAGTGTAAATTTTTTTGTGTCATGGAATATCCTGGTTTCTCCATCCATAGTAGTTGAGAGTTTTGCTGGATATAGTAGACTGGGTTGGATTTTTTGTTCAACTAGATATGTATATTGTCTGCCCAGGATCTTCCAGATTTCATTGTCTCTGTTGAGAAGTCTGGTGTAATTCTGTAGGACTGCCTTTATATGTTACTTGACCTTTTTCCCTTACTCTTTTTAATATTCTTTCTTTGTTTTATGCATTTGGTGTTTTGACTATTATATGATGAGAAGAATTTCTTTTCTCTGACAATTTATTGGAGTTCTGTAGGCTTCTGGTATATTTATGGGCATCTCTTTCTTTATGTTAGGGAAGTTTTCTTCTATAATTTTGTTGAAGATATTTACTAGCCCTTTATGTTGGGAATCTTTTCTCTCTTTGATACCTATTATTCATTATCCTTATGTTGATCTTCTCATTGTGTCCTGGATTTCCTGGATGTTTTGAGTTAGGAGCTTTTTGCATTTTTATTTTCTTTTACTGTTGTGTCAATGTTTTCTATGGTATCTTCTGCCCCTTAGATGCTCTATCTCTTGTATTCTGTTTGTGATATTTGTATCTATGACTCCTGATCTCTTTCCTAGGTCTTCTATCTCCAGCGTTTTCTCCCTTTGTGATTTCGTTATTATTTCTATTTTCATTTTTAGATTTGTGGTTGGTTTTGTTCGGTTCCTTCACCTGTTTAGTTGTGCTTTCATGTAATTCTTTTTTGAGGATTTTTGTGTTTTTTCTTTAAGGGCTTTTACCTTTTTACCTGTGTTGTCCTGTATTTCTTTAAGGGAGTTATTTATGTTCTTCTAGTCCTCTAACATCATTATGAGATGTAATTTTACAACAGAATCTTTTTTTCCTGTGTGTTGGGGTAGCTAGTACTTGCTGTGGTGGGGGAACTGGTTTCTGATGATGGCAAGTGGGCTTGGTTTCTGTGGCTTAGATTATTGCACTTGCCTCTTGCTATTTGGTTGTCTCTGGTGTTAGCTGCTCTTGCTGTCTCTAACAGTGGCTTGATCCTCCTGTAAACCTGTGTGTTTGCACTCATGGGAGACCAGTTCACTCTGGTAAGATTTGGGTTCAAATAGCTGTGACACAGGGTCAGCTCCAGGAACAGATGGAAAACGAAGAAGGATCCTGTCCCAGGCTGTTCTTCAGTTCCTGTGTTCTTAGGTCTCCTGGTGTGTTCCTCTTGGGCCAGGTATTTGAACAGAAACTGTGGTCTCACCTATGCTCTCAGGTGTGTCAGCATTCCTGGGAGACTAGCTCTTTCCTGGCATGATTTGGGTAGAAAGATTTGTGCTACAGGGTCAGCTCAGGATGTCGACAGAAACTAGAAGGATCCTCTCAAAATCTTTAATTATTCAAGTATAAGTTAGATATTTCATTCCAATTTCATTCATTTACCTGCACATTTCACAGTTTTACTTTTTCATAGCTGAATATAATTCCATTTTATATATGTATCCTATTTTGTCAAACATTATTAATTCACCAAGTTCTATCATACTTTTGCCAGAATGTTCTGTTCTCTAATTTGCATTTTTCCTAGATATCATCATAACAAATCCATTCCATGGAAAACTTTTAGCAGCATTAAGTTCATTCACTGTTAATTTTAATTCCGTTTATTTTTCATTTCAATCATCTATCTCTAAATTCTTATTAGCTTGCCCCTGGTAATGGTCAGTTTTCATTTAAAGTGCTCTTGTTACTACACTTTAAACATTAAATGACATTGATTATCTTATTACAATAGTACCAACTAATTTGAAGGCCAACGTCTTTATATACCCTTTAATGCACAATGTTCTAACACTGTCACATATTTATACACATATTCTTATCTCATTATGTACATTGTGAGTAACAACTCTGTTTACTTTGACCATTATAAAGCTCTATGAGTATAGTTTTTTCCTATCCATATTTTCAAATAATTTTGTCATCTTTCCCTTCATTTAATATTAAAAAAACCCTGAAATCAGGAATAACTAACAGATTTTACCCAAAATAGTTGCTAGATGAGAAAGTAAATTTTCTGATAGTCTTAATTTATAATACAAGTACAGTATAAGTATTGAAATGCTTATTTTATCATATTCAAAATAAGTATTCACACACACATACATGATATATATATATATCAAATTGTACAAACACAATATTAAATAGTACTTTGCTAACTTCTGAAAACTTTATTTGATCTTTGATGTTTATTATAAAACTGAGATACAGAGGGAAGTCTCTTAGTAAGATTACCAGCTTTTGTAATTTGTATTAGTTTATCTCCTTGCATCTTGAAAATCAGGACATTTTATAATACTGCATTTAAAGCTTCATAAAAGACCTTCTACTTAAGCAGCTTATACACATATGCTTTATTTAGTCCCCAATTTTTAGATTTAAGTTAATCTCTCATTTTCTTTTCACTTATTTGAAAGCATATGGTGCTTCAGAGTTGATAATGTACCTAGGTTTACTGTGAATGACAGTATTACTTATTAAACATGTTATTATATTATGGAAAATAAAGACCTGAAATGTACCTTTATAGAAAATAACAAGGATACTGTCAATCTCCTTAGGTTCTTAAAATCATTCTTCTTCCTCTTCACAATAACTCCAAGAATCCAGAAGGGAATGTATTCATGTAGTCATTCCACGTAGGCCTGAGTGTTCTAAGCTCTCTCACACTGCATAAAATCTAGTTGTGTTTCTCTGTATTTGTTCCCATCTCCTATGAAAGGAACTTTTCTGATGGTTCAGTGTGGCACTATCTATTAGTATAACAGATTGTTGTTATGAATCATTATTTTTCTATTTTCCTGTAGCAGAACAATATTTGTTTTCCATTAGGCCCAATACCGATCTAGTCTTAGGTTCTTGTCCACTTTAGCAGTGTCATGCATGGGCTCCAACTCAAGCAGTTAGAGTAGGCCTTAAATATAATCAAACAATTTTTGTTTACTCTCACAATGTTTGTGCCACTATTGCATCAGTTTATTTTGCAGGCGTATCACCACTGTGGACTGCATGGTTTGTAATTTGGTTGGTATTTACCTTTCTTCTGGGTAATGTGCAGATTACTTTCCAGTACTATGAACACTAGTCAATAAGGGTAATGCTCTATGTAGGCGGCATTTCAACTTCTACATGTTCAAAGAGTTATGTAGATGTTCTCTTCAGAAATAGGGCCTTACTATAAGTCTATGAAATCAAACTGATATTCTTAACAATAGCCTGAGTTATTTGGGGAAACTGCCTTCCAGACAAAGCAAGATTGATATACGGTTGACATGTACACAGCCTGCAGAGTTTAAAGTACAACGGGGTCCAAGGGCTAAGAGGGAGAAGTTGACACTATCTGCAATAGTAAAGCAAGAAACTATTATGCAATTTACAAGTGTTTTGTAAAGAAAAACTTAGTTTTCTGCAATGGCATCTCATTTGGTATATAAACCACATTTAAGGGCATAACCTAGGTCCAGCAGTAGTGAGTGACACAAAACAAACACAATGGTGTATTTATATATTTTTATGTGCATGTTTGTATGTGTCATACACCTTTGTCCAGGTGTTTTTTTCTTTGTCTTACTGGTTTTTCACTTGTTATAGTTTCTAATTTTGTGTTTTGATGTGTTTTATGGGAATTTCTTGTGCTTTTTGTTTTTTTAGCTTGTTTGGTTTTTAAAATTCTGATGTTTGTTTGTTTTACTTGCCTGATTTCTAAAGAAAGAACATTTATTTATAAGCATTTATTTTATAACTAAACTTATTTATTTACTTATTTTAAGATAAACTTGTAAAGAAAAACATGAGGCTAGTGAGACATTTCTTCAGACCAAACCTGATTACTTGTGTATATACTCTCTACTTATCATAGAAAGGTAGAATGCAGTTGATCTCTATAAGCCTCCATATGGTATATATATAATATTCATATACATATATATACACATATGTATATATAAATATACATTCATGCACAAAAAATTAACATTTTCAAAATGCAATAATGTCTTTCAAAAAGAAAGAGCAGGCTCAAAATTCCCATATTTACCTAAGACAATACACTTAGATAATATAATACAGTGCAGGAAGGTTTCTACCACACGGTGTTCCTTATCTATAGCTACAATGATAAATTACTATAAATTTAGTAGCTTATAAACAAGAACAGTTTGATACATTTCAGGAGATTTGATATTTTAAATGGGATTCATAGATTTAAAATTAATAACTATCTCATTTTCCCCCCTGAGGCCTCAGTCATTTATTGTCTCATATACTCTTCCTCCTTCTTTACAACTAACAATGCCATTATATTTTACAATGTTGTTCTTATACTTTTTCATTTTTCTTACTCCCTACTTTATATAAAGACATTTTGGCTGTACTGAGTTCAATAAGATTTTCTAAGTTTCTATCTCCACATATTTAAAAATTCCCATTTTCATGTAGCATCATATTCACAGGTAATGTGAATAATTTCAATAAAAATTATTTTCATATGGATTAAGTTTTAGGAAATTTGCATGATTCATTAATTCAACCATATATTATAGTGTCATTCATTTGTGTTACATAGCAAAACCATGTCAAAATGTGCATGTGCATATGTGCATGTGCACCTGTTTGTGTATGTGTATGTGTGGTGTGTGTGTGTGTGTGTGAATGTGTGTTTGTGGTTTTGTTGTGTCTTGTGTCTTACATTAGAATTATTCCAGTTATATTTCTTGCTGTAACTTTCACAGCTTAGTAATTGAACTATCTCAGGCAACTGGAAGTACAGACATATAGACACATGTACAGAAAAACTGGCTTTAGTTTTGCCATAATTGCTTATGGAGACACCAGAAGAAGTCTGAAAACTAAACTCATTTGAATCTTGGAAAGAGCATTATTATGAACATCTAAATAAAGAGGTCTCTATAGGGGATTGGTTTCTGGTTGCTGTCAGCTGGGAAGAGGAAACTGTGGTTGACATAGCATCTATGTCAGCCATTCATAAATGTTCATACCTGGACCAGAAGAAAGTTTGCCATTCTTCTGAGTATAACCTGGAGAAGGCACTGCCATCCTTGTTGGTATGAGGTATTAGAGTTCTTGACAGGGGTATTTTTATGTCAATAGTCATTAAACATTCACTCAGTACTTCATCTGCCCCTTAGTCATTAACACAGAGCTTCTTCTCCCACTCTCCACATCTTTCTTCTCACAAGCAGGCTATATCCCTCATAACTACAAGAATGCTCTCTTGTAACATTTTACTTATTAATATTTGTTGAACCTGGTCAAATATTATGTAAAAACTTTTATTTTCTCAAATGAAGTGATGAGATGAAAGCTGGTCTAACTGTTGTTCTGGATTAAACTCCTCCCCAAATAGACTGATACAAATTGGCTTCTCTCAGCTTCACATAGAATTTCTCTGCTTGGAAAAACTGCGTCTGGGTTCCATGAACTGACCTACACTGACTGGACTGACTGCTCAAGCTGAAGGGAACTGAACAGAATTCAATCACACTCAACTAAACTGACTGCACTGATAACCAACTGACCTGCTCACCTTGTTCTACTCGTGGCCTCTCTTTCCTGAATGTTATTATGAGAGGAGTAGCCTATCTCTGAATCATTCTGTCAAATCTTTTCCTGATTTGTGAGTTCATTTGCCCATCAATTAGATGATATTGTTTTTAATTAAAGGTATATACTAAAGGTGTGTCTGTATTCTAGCCAGAGATTAAAGGTTAGTACAAAGGTCATGTCTGTATTGCAGCCAGATCACACAGATATATTTTTGATGTTATCCTTTGTCAGAGTAGCCATGTTGCTAGATTAAAATTACTCTACAAAATACGGCAAATTTCATTAAGCCATCCAAAACAAAAAAAAAATGTCTTTTACCTCTTCTATGGCATTGCAGTATTTTCTCAGCATTTATTACTCTTTGAAACTACTGAAGAATTAGTTAATTATAAAAACTACATGAGACATGGCAAAATCATCATATTTTGTTTTATATTTGTGGATATATATACCTTTGTGATGCTAAGAATGAACATCATTTCTGTAAGTTGGCAGAAATACGTGTTGACAGAAATAAGCCTTTTATCGAAATTTTTAAACATATATAAATCATCCTCTTCTGTCAGACCTATAATTTGTATTCATTAAAATAAAATAATAAAGTTCCTGAAGTTGAAAATCAAAATCAGGTCCTGAGCAGATGGCTCAGCAAATAGCAGTGCTTGTTCTACAAACCTAAGAGACTGAGCTCAAATCTTTAGCACCTATTTTAAAGGCTGAACATGGCTCTGAATTACTTTTGCCTTGGGATATGAAAATGGGCAGATACATAGAGCTTGCTAAACAGGCTGCATAACCACAATGGAGAGATTTCAATACAGCAAGAGACACTGCTCAGACCAATATTGTTCAGAGTAATAAAGGAAGACACCTGTAATCCCACTCTGACCTAGAAATGTGTGTGTATAGAGACATGCACACTTATATGCAAGCAAAAAATACATATACTTCTCACATATAACCACATCACAGACAAACAAAAATAGAAACTAAACCTTGAAATTAAAATCTTCATGGCCTAAAAATGGAATTTAGTCTCCTATTATGTTAAATTTTAATATTGCTTGGGACCTGAAAATAGAAGACAGTACACATTTTCCATGATTTCTCAGTTGAAAGAACTATGTATTTGCTTATTCACGCATCTTAGAAATTCCCTTAGAGACTAAATTAAGTAGTGCCATGTGAAAAAGAAAATGAAGCATGTGGTGTATGTGCTCGAGGAAATAGGTATCTATATTTATCCCTTGATTTAGAAATTGCTTGGAATTTGTAATTGGTCATGCTTTAGTAGGATCTTCCTTTAATTATGGCTTTACCCTTTGGTGCAATAAACTTTGAAGTTTAAGACATTTTTCTTAATATTTCATATGATTTCTGTTACATTTTATAATACTTTCATATTTCCAGTGCCTGAAAATACATGTATGTTAGTTTTACTCTCTCATCATTTGACAACTGATATTTTGATTATTGGAGAGTTTATTTCCCATATAATTAGTAACATAGCCAATGACTCAAAATATTTTTGCAGAGTATCTCTTATAACATTTTCAAGAAATTGCTATCAAAAGGATAAGACTGAGGAGCTTAAGTTTTATATTATATAAAAGTAGTTTAACATTGATATATCCAATCATTTTTTTTGTTATGGATGCTTTACATTTTACTTGATTTTACTGTGACAAGAGAAGAGTTTTTTTTAATTAGTAAATGATGTTAATAATAGAATAATATACACTGAAGATCATGTTTTAGGATTTTAATATTTACATATTTACATATAGATTGTTTTTTTATCTTTATTAAATTGGGTATTTCTTATTTATATTTCAAATGTTATTCCCTTTCCCGTTTTATAGGTCAACATCCCCCTAAACCCTCCCACTCCCCTTTTATATGGGTGCTCCCCACCCAATCCTCCCTGCTTTACCGCCCTCCCCCCAAGAATGCTGTTCACTGGGGGTATAGCCTTGGCAGGACCAAGGGCTTCCCCTTCCACTGGTAACTTACTAGGCTATTCATTTCTACCTATGCAGTTGAAGCCCAGGGTCAGTTCGGAAGTCCTTTTATTATTGAGGATAGTTTAACTATCTTGGGATTTATGTTATTCCAGATGAATTTGCATATTGTTCTATCTATCTAAAGAATTGGATTAGTATTTTGATGGGTATTGCATTGAATCTGTAGATTGATTTTGGCAAAATGGCCATTTTTACTATATTAATCCTGCCAATCCATGAACATGGGAGATCTTTCCATCTTCTGAGATCTTCTTCAATTTCTTTCTTCAGAGGCTTGAAGTACTTATCATACAGATCTTTCACTTGCTTGGTCAAAGTCACACCTAGGTATTTTATATTATTTGGGACTATTATGAACGGTGTCATTTCCCTAATTTCTTTCTTGGCTTTTTTCTCTTTTGTGTAGAGGAAGGCTACTGATTTATTTGAGTTAATTTTATATCCAGCCACTTTGCTGAAGTTGTTTATCAGGTTTAGTATTTCTCTGGTGGAACTTTTGGGATCACTTCAATATACTATCATATCATCTGCAAATAGTGATATTTTGACTTCCTCCTTTCCAATCTGTATCCCTTTGATCTCCTTTTGTTGTCTGAGTGCTCTGGCTAGGACTTCCAGAACTATATTGAATAAGTAGGGAGAGAGTGGGCAGCCGCGTCTAATCCCTCGTTTTAGTGGGATTGCTTCACGTTTCTCTCCATTTAGTTTAATGTTAGCTACTGGTTTGCTTTATATGGCTTTTACTATGTTTAGTTATGGGCCTTGAATTCCTATTCTTTCCAGGACTTTTATCATGAAGGAGTATTGAATGTTTTCAAATGCTTTCTCAGCATCTGATGAAATTATCAGGTGGTTTTTATCTTTGAGTTTGTTTATATAATGGATTATGTTGATGGTTTTCCATATATTAAACCATCCCTGAATACCTGGGATGAAGCCTGCTTGATCATGATGGAGGATTGTGTTGATGTGTACTTGAATTCGGTTTTCAAGAATTTTATTGAGTAATATTGCGTCAATATTCATAAAGGAAATTGGTCTGAAGTTCTCCTTTGTTGGGTCTTTGTGTGGTTTAGTTATAAGAGTAATTGTGATTTCACAGGAGGAATTTGGTAGTGCTTTCAATTTTGTGGAATAGTTTGGATAGTATTTGTATGAGGTCTTCTATGAAGGTCTGATAGGATTCTGCACTGAACCCATCTGGACCTGGGCTATTTTTGGTTAGGAGACTTTTAATGACTGCTTCTATTTCTTTAGGGGTTATGGGGTTGTTTTGATGGTTTATCTGTTCCTGATTTTACTTCAGTACCTGGTATCTGTCTAGGAAATTGTCCATTTCCTCCAGATTTTCAAGTTTTGTTGAATATAGGCTTTTGTAGTTAAGATCTGATGATTTTTTTTAATTTCCTCTGATTCTGTTGTTATGTCTCCCTTTTCATTTATGATTTTGTTAATTTGCACACACACTCTGTGTCCTCTGATTAGTCTGGCTAAGGTTTATCTATCTTGTTGATTTTCTCAAAGAACCAGCTTTTGGTTCTGTGGATTTTTGTATAGTCCTATTTGTTTCTACTTGGTTGATGTCAGCTCTGAGTTTGATTATTTCCTGCCTTCTACTCCTCCTAGTTATAGTTGCTTTTTTTGTTCTAGAGCTTTTACGTGTGCTGTCAAGCTGCTCACATATGCTCTCTCCTGTTGCTTTCAACATTGGTTTCAGTTCTCCGTGAGGGCAGCAACTAGAAGGGCCTGCCTCTCCTTCTCCTGGGTCCCTTTGTGCAGGGGTTCCTGATGGTTTTAGGTGTTTTCCTCTAGAGTCAGAGATGTGGGCAGAGTGTAGTCTCCTCTTGTTTGCCCCTCTGAATGTCTAGATCTCTCTCCCACAGGATTTGGGTGCAGGGAGCTGTTTGACTAGGTCTGTTCAGATCTGGGCACAGTCTGGACCGCAAGGCTCCTACAGCTTGACTCTCCCTATCTTCCTGAGCCCAGAGCTACATATAGATTGTTAAAGATATATTTTTAACTGTTAGCATTTTTTATTGGATATATTTCTTTATTTACAATCCAAATGTTATTCTCTTTGGTGGCTTTCTGTCCATAAGCCCCCTATCCCCTCCCTGTCACCCATAAGTTTCCCCCCATCCTACCCCCCCTTACTGTCCCCTGCACTGGGAGGGGTGTCCAATCTTGGCATGACCAAGGGCTTCCCCTTCCATTGGTGCTCCAACCAGGCTATTCTCTGCTACCTATGCAGTGGGAGTCCTGTGTCAGTCCATGTATAGACTTTGGGTACTGGTTTAGTCCCTGGAAGCTCTGGTTAGTTGGCATTATTGTTCTTATGGGGTTGCAAACCCCTTCAGCTCTTTTAATCCTTCCCCAAATTCCCCCAAAGTGGATCCAGTTCTCAGTTGAGTGGTTTGCTGCTAGTATTCAACTCTGTATTTGACATGCTTTGGTGGTGTCTCTCAGGAGACATCTATATCCGGTCCCTTTCAGCATGTACTTTTTAGTTTCATCAGACTTACCTAGCTTTGGTATATATATATATATATATGTGTGTGTGTGTGTGTGTGTGTGTGTGTGTGTGTGTGTGTGTGTGTGTGTGCGCCACATGTGGAGCAGGCTCTTAATGACTGTTCTTCCAGTCTCTGTTCTATACTTTGCCTCCATATCCCCTCCTATGAATATTTTTGTTCCCCCTTTTAAGAAGGAGTGAAAGCATCCACATTTTCGTCCTCCTTCTTCTTGAGCCTCCTGTGCTCTGTGGATTGCATCTTGGGTAACTTAAGCTTTTGGGCTAATATCCACTTATCAATGAGTACATACCATATGTGTTTTTCTGTGATTGGGTTACCTCATCCAAGATATTTTTCTTGTTCATTCCATTTGCCTATGAATGTCATGAAGTCATTGTTTTTATAGCAGAGTAGTACTCCTTTGTGAAGATTTACCATATTTTTGGAATCCATTTCTCCATTGAAGGGCATCTGGGTTCTTTAGAGCTTCTGGTTATTATAAATAAGGCTGCTTTGAACATAGTAGAGCATGTGTCTTTTTTGTATGTTGGAGCATCTTTTGGGTATATGCCCAGGAAAAGTTCAGATGGGTCCTCAGGTAGTGGAATGTCCAATTTTCTGAAGAGTCTCCAGTTTGATTTCAGAGTAGTTGTACCAGTTGCAGTCCCACCAACAATGGAGGAGTGTTCCTCTTTCTCCACATCCTTGCCAGCATCTGCTGTCCCCTCAGTTTCTTATCTTAGCCATTCTGATTGGTGTGAAGTAGAATCTCAGGGTTGTTTTGATTTGTATTTCCCTGATTACTAAGGATGGTGAAAACTTCTTTAGGTGCTTATTGGCCATGAGATATTCCTCAGCTGAGAAATTTTCGTTTAGCTCTACACCCCATTTTTAATTTTAATTTGGTTCTCTGGAGTCTAACTTCTTTTGTTCTTAGCCCTCTATCAGATGTAGGACTGGTAAAGATCTTTTCCAAATCTGTTGGTTGCTGTTTTGTCCTAACCACAGTGTCCTTTGCCTTACAGAAGTTTTTCAGTTTTATGAGGTCCCATTTGTCGATTCTTGATCTTAGAGCATAGGCCATTAGTGTTATGTTCCGAAAATTTTACCCATTGCCCATGTGTTTGAGATTCTTCCCCACTTTTTCTTCTATTAGTTGGAGTGTATCTGGTTTGATGTGGGGGTCCTGGATCTACTTGGACTTAAGCTTTGTACAGGGTGTTGAGAATGGATGGATTTGCATTCTTCTACATGCTCACCTCAAGTTGAGCCAGCACTATTGACCATAGGTGTGTTGGTTCATTTCTGGGTTTTCTATTCGGTTCCACTGATCTGTCTACCTGTCTCTGTATGAATACTATACAGTTTTTGTGACTATTGCTCTGCAATACTGCTTGAGGTTAGGGATAGTGATTTCCCCAGAAGGTTTTTTGTTGTTGTTGTTGTTGAGTATAATTTTCACTATCCTGGATTTTTTTTATTCTAAATGAGTTTGCAGATTGCTCTTTCTATCTCTATGAAAAATTGAGTAGGAATTTTGATGGGGATTGCATTAAATCTGTAGATTACTTTTGGCAAAATGGCCATTTTTACTATCCTGCCAACCCGTGAACATGGGAGCATAGGAGATCTTACCATCTTCTGAGATCTTCTTCAATTTCTTTCTTTAGAGACTTGAAGCTCTTGTCATACAGATCCTTTACTTGCTTGGTTAAAGTCAGACCATGTATTTTATACTATTTGGGACTATTGTGAAGGGTGTCATTTTCCTTATTTCTTTCTCAGCCTGTTTATCCTTTGAGAAAAGGAAGATTAATGATTTTTATTTAAGTTAATTTTATACCCAGACATTTTGCTGAAGTTGTTTATCAGGTTTAGTAGTTCTCTGGTGGAAACTTTCAGCTCACGTAAGTATACTAGTATATCATCTGCAAATAGTGATATTTTGACTTTTTCCTTTACAATTTGTATCCGTTTGACCTCCTTTCATTGTCTGATTGCTCTGGCTAGGACATTGAGTACTATATTGAATAAGTAGGGAGAGAGTGAGCAGCCTTGTCTAGTCCCTGATTTTAGTGGGATTGCTTCAAGTTTCTCTCCATTTAGTTTGATGTTATATACTCATTTCTTGTACACTGCTTTTACCATGTTTAGATATGGGCCTTGAATTCCTGATCGTTCCAGGACTTTTATCATGAAGGGGTGTTGTATTTTGTCAAATGCTTTCTCAGCATCTAATGAAATGATCATGTGGTTTTTATCTTTGAGTTTGTCTATGTAGTGGATTACATTGATGGATTTTCATATATTAAACCATCCCTGCATCCCTGGGATGAAGCCTACTTGATCATGATGGATGATCTTTTTAATGTGTTCTTGAATTCAGTTTGCAAGAATTTTATTGAGTATTTTTGCATTGATATTCATAAGGGAAATTGGTCTGAAGTTCTCTTTCTTTGTTGGGCCTTTGTGTGGTTTCAGTATAAGAGTAATTGTGGCTTCATAGAAGGAATTTGGTAGTGCTCTGTATGTTTCTATCTTGTGAACTAGTTTGGACAGTATTTTAATGAGGTATTCTATGTATGGCTGATAGAATTCTGCACTAGAACCATCTGGTCAGGGGCTCTTTTTAGTTGGCAGAATTTAATAAATGCTTCTATTTCTTTAGGAGTTATTGGGTTGTATAGATTTATTTATTTATTTTTTGTTCTTGATTTAACTTTGGTACCTGCTATCTGTCTAGAAAATTGTCCATTTCATCCAGATTTTCCAGTTTTGTTGAACACAGGCTTTGGTAATAGGATTTGATGATGTTTTCTTTTTAATTTCCTCAGATTCTGTTCTTATGTCTCCTATTTCATTTCTGATTTTGTTAATTTGGATACAATCTCTATTTCCTCTGGTTAGTCTGGCTAGGGTTTATCTATCTTGATGATTTTTCTCAAAGAACTAGCTCCTGGTTTTGTTGATTCTTTGTATAGTCCTTTGTGTTTCTACTTGGTTGATTTCAACCATGAGTTTGATTATTTCCTGTCTTCTACTTCTCTTGAGTGAATTTGTTTCTTTTTGTTCTAGAGCTTTTAGGTGTGCTGTCAGGTTGCTGACATATGTTCTCTCCTGTTTCTTTCTGCAGGCACTCAGAGCTATGAGTTTTCCTCCTAGCACTGCTTTCATTGTGTCCCATAAGTTTGGGTATGTGGTACCTTCATTTTCAATAAATTCAAAGTGGTCTTTAATTTTTTTCTTTATTTCTTCCTTGACCAAGTTGTCATTGAGTAGAATGTTGTTCACCTTCCACATACATGTGGGCTTTCTGTCCTTATTGTTGTTATTCAAGACCAGGCTTAGTCTATGGTGATCTGATAGGATGCATGGGATTATGTCTATCTTCCTGTGTCTGTTGAGTCCTGTTTTGTGACTGATTATGTGATGAATTTTGGTGAATTTACCATGAGGTGCTGAGAAGGTATACCCTTTTGTTTTAGAATGGAATGTTCTATAAATACCTGTTATGTTCATTTGGTCCATAACTTTTGCTAGTTTCTCTTTGTCTTTGTTTAATTTGTGTTTCCATGGTTTGTTCCTTGATGAAAGTGTGGTGGTGGAATCTCCTACTATTATTTTGTGAGGTGCAATGTGTGATTTGAGAGTTAGTAAGGTTTCTTTAAAGAATGTAGGTGCCCTTGCATTTGGAGCATAGATATTTAGGATTGACAGTTCATCTTGGTGGATTTTTACTTTGATGAATATGAAGTGCCCTTCCATATCTTTTTTGATGACTTTTGGTTGAAAGTCAATTTTATTTGTTATTAGAATGGCAATTCCAGCTTGTTTCTTTGGACCATCTGTTGGAAAGTTGTTTTCCAGACCTTTACTTGAGGTAGTGTCTTTGTCTCTGAGGTGTGTTTCCTGTATAAAGCAAAATGCTAGGTTCTCTTTATGTATCAGTTCTTTTAATCTATGTCTTTTTTATTGGAGAATTGAGTCCATTGATGTTGAGAGATATTAAGGAATAGTGATTATTGCTTTTTGCTATTTTCGTTGTTAGAGGTGGAATTATGTTTGTGTGTCTCACTTTTGGTTTCATTGCAAGGATATTACATTCTTGCATTTTGTACAGTGTAGTTTCCCTCTTTGTGTTGGAGTCTTCCATCTATTATCCTTTGTAGGGCTAGATTTGTAGAAAGATATTGTGTGCATTTGGTTTTGTCATGGAATATCTTGGTTTCTCCATCTATTGTAATTGAAAATTTTGCTGGATATAGTAGCCTTGGCTGGCATTTGCATTCTCTTAGGGTCTGTATGACATTTGCCCAGGATCTTCTGGCTTTCATAGTCTCTGGTGAGAAGTTTGGTGTAATTCTTATAGGTCTGCCTTTATATGTCACTTGACATCTTTCCCTTACTGCTTTTAATATTCTTTCTTTGTTTTGTACTTTTGGTGTCTTGACTATTATGTGACAGGAGGAATTTCTGTTCTGGTACGATCTATTTGAAGTTCTGTAGGCTTCTTGTATGTTTGTGGGCATCTTTTTCTTTAGGTTAAGGAAGATTTCTTCTATAATTTTGTTGAATATATTTACTGGCCTTTTAAGTTGGAAGTCTTCACTCTCTTCTATGCCTTTTAATCTCATGTTTTATCTTCTCCTTGTGTCCTGGATTTCCTGTATGATTTGTGCTAGATGCTTTTTGCATTTTACATTATCTTTGATAGTTGTGTCGTTGTTTTCTATTGTATCTTCTGCCCCTGGGATTCTTTCTTCTATCTCTTGTATTCTGTTGGTGATGCTTGTATCTATGACTCCTGATGTCTTCCTTAGGTTTTCTATCTCCAGGGTTCTCTCTCCTTGTGCTTTCTTTATTGTTTATACTTCCTTTTTTAAATCCTGGATGGTTTTGTTCAATCCTTCACCTGTTTGGTTGCGTTTTCCTGTAATTCTTTCAAGGATTTTTGTGTTTCCTCTCTAAGGGCTTCTACTTGTTTTTTTCCTGCATTTCTCTAAAGGAGTTATTTTTGTCCCTCTTAAAGTCCTCCATCATTATAATAAAATGTGATGGTAAAACTAAATCTTGCTTTTCCAGTAGGTTTGGATATCCAGTATTTTCTTTGGTGTAGAATTGGGCTCTGATGATGCCAAGTAGTCCTGGTTTCTGTTGCTTAGGATACCTATACTTGCCTCTTGCCATCGAGTTGTCTCTGGTGTTAACTTGTCTTGCTGTTTCTGACAGTGGATTGACCCTACTGTAGGCCTCTGTGTCAGCACTCCTACAGAACTGTTTTCCTGTTTTCTTTGAGCCATTTCTAGGAACAGGTGCTCTGCTTTCAGGTGTGTAGGTGCCAGAAACAGGTAGTGCCCTGTCCCAGAGGACTTCTGTCTCTGTGTGCCCTAATTCTTCAAGGCAGGTCACTTAGAGCAGAAAAGCGGGTCTTACTTCTGCTCTCAGGTGTATAAGCACTCTTTGTGACTGTCTTTCAGCTCTCACCTTGGGCAGGAATCAGATGGGTCCTGCCCCTGATTGCTCCTAGTTTCTTGCACCCAGGGTGCACAGCTGGCACTAAGCAATTCCCTCTTGGGTCAGGAATGTGTGCAGAGGGTAGTCTCCTCTGATTTCTCATTCCAGAACCGCAGTTACTGGCAACTGACTGTTCCTATATTCCTGTGTCCTGAGGCACTATGCAGTTTTCTCTTGGACCAGGGGTGTGGGCAGAAGTGGTAGTCTGTCCTGTGCTCTCAGGATGGGCTGCACTTCTGGGTGTTCAACTCTCTTCCCCATGGGCAACTGTCAGCATTTTCATAACTTAAAAATGTATTTGAAGAATATGTAAGGCACTACAATTTATACCTAAGATGTTTGTTATTAGTATACCTTATTTGTATTCCCCTTCATAATAAGATAAAAATTTCATGTTCATATAAATATTCAGTAACATACTGAATACTGAGAAAGAAAATATATGTAAATGTCTCCTTCATATTGGCTAACAATCTTTTTGCTAATTTTCTTGTTAGCTGCTTTAAAACTTCCACTAACATAAATATTTTCCTTTTACACATTTTGTTGAATTTTCACATAATTTTCTATTAAGAATTAAAATAGATTCAGTAGCTTCAGAACATATTGTGCTATAGAAACATGTCAGTTTAGTGAAAGGAGATAATGAAACTTTAGTTAAGTTCATAAGGTAAGTATCTCTGCTAAGAATAGTATTATGATTAATATTTAAAAATTCTAAGATCTTTGTCTCTCTTCAATGGGAGATTATGTGCCTGGTCCTGCAGTGACTTTATGTGTCAGGTATTTGTACCTAATGTGTCTCCCTCATTGCAGAGGAGAAGGGGGTGAGAGGTTGAAGGAAGGGAGGGACTGTGTGAAGGAAGAAATTGGAGGACAGCAGTGCTGTAATAAGGATGGTGAATGGATAGATAAATCAATGGCAATAAAAGACACATTCTCTTTTAATGTGATGAGTGTTAGCAGATTACTTATATTCTTTATAAGGATATGCCATATTATAAAACGTGTATTGTGGCAAGGAGAGCTTAAAAGGTACAACACTTCAGTAATTAGCAAAGATCATCTAAGAAAACACTTGAGTGAATGAAATACAAAATGAAGTATATATTAACAAAAGACAAATAGAGCAATTTGGAAAATAAGAACTCAGGAGTGATAGATAGCCTGAGTAAAGAATAAGGTTATACTGGGAAGTGCATAATGAGTCATCTTTTCAATGAATTCGATAACTCACTATATTGTTTGCAACTGCACTTCCTGATAGAAATTTTGCTACAGCTATACAAGGAAGCTCCACAGTACATGCTAATGGAGTGTAAAAAGTAAATCAATGTCTTTTCTAGTCTCTGTATGTCCATATTTGATATAAGGAATATGTCTACTTCCCATTGTTTGAAAAGATGCCTTATTATTATCTATACTATAAATATAATATAACTAAGGAGCTGGAAATACCAGAACCTCAAGGCAAATCATGTTAAGTAATAAATGTAAAAGTAAGTATGCCATTGACAAGGCATTGGATGATCTTTAGTTTAGGAAATACTAAAATAAGATAATTAGTCATTTTTATGAAACTGTTCAATGATTTAATCACTTCATACCACTATAGGTCAGCACATCACTTCATTATACCCAGAAATATCAGCTTACATTAAGATTTTGATGTTTCAAAAATGTATTTTGCTTTTGAGATATAAAGTTTCATTAAATACATAGTACTGTGATGAAGGGCTTGATATTCACTGCTAGCAGTTACCCACATACAAAGATAAAAAGGTAGAGTTGGTTCATTTCAAATTCAAATTATAAGCTGAAGTTTGATGGAAATATGAAAGAAATCTGTAATGAGAAAATCATACATGCTGTGTGGTATCTCAGTTTGAATATGTACTATCAAACACGTGTTTTCTGTTTCCCAGAAGTGATAAAATACTGCCTTTTCTCCAGCATTGTTTCCCTTTTCTTATGCAAAGAAACACAGGATAGATAATTTTTCATAATCTCTGCCTATTCAGGCTATTTTTCCCTTCTCAGATCTTATTTTCTAAATTACTCTATTCATCTTTTATCATAAAGTACATTATGAATGAAAGATACTGCATCTTTCACAAAATTGATGGGAAAAAAATTCACTTTACCATGCATTTTATGTATTCACCCTGTTCAGAAACCAAATAGAAAATGTTGCCATTATCTGACTCAAAAAATGTTCATTTATGAAAAAAGGAATAAAAAACCTGTGATAGTGAAATACACTGTAAATTCACAGAACTTGGAAAGCAGTGGCAGAGGCAGAGGCAGAAGCAGAAAAGAAGCAGAAGCAGAAGATGGTAGTTCTTTTGAGTTTGAGGCCAGTCTGGTCTACAGAAAGAGTTCTAGGACAACCAGGAATACACAGAGAATCCCCATCTTGAAAAAAAAACAAAAATTAGAAAGAGGGAAAAAATATATATAGTTAAAAACAATTGTAAAATTCCAATATGAGACATTTCTTTTATTCTCATACAATATATTTCCTCTTCCCAACTCCTCTCAAATTCATGTTGCTCTCCTTAGCCACACAAGTTCTTATTATTTCATTTAAAAAATAAAGAAAAAAAAAACCCAAAACAAAACCAAACCAAAACCAAACAACCAAATAACCAAATCAACAACCAAACAAAAGAAGACAAATCCGAAGCACAATAAAACAGTGTTATGTTTAATTTGTACTGGTGAACTACTACTGATATATCCAATGTCACTCTACTGAAGAAAAGTGGTTTTTATCCTAGTATTCTGCTAAGTGAACAGAGCAAAAAACTAACTCCTAGTGATACACAGCTTTCTGCATAGATAAATATGTTGCTCAACACTTGTCAGTGAAGATTCTACTTGCAGTAAAAGGAAATTAACACAGGGGCCTACTCCTGGGCAATTTGAATGGAGTGTCTTAATCACAGTCTGGTCCTTCCATAAAGGTTCAGGAAATCTATGTAGAATGTGGGATGGAAAGATTGTATGGACCAAAGGTGGTAGGCACCTCCAAAGAGACAAATCTCATTTTTAGAGAAAAAACTTTTCAAATCATAGGAGTCCCAGATGATGCAAAGTGTCTTCAGTCATTTTCACATGCAATATGCTCACTAATAACTTGCATTAACTCAAATCATATTTTCTGCTTTATTAGCCACAATATAGACTCCTGACCTCCTGTAGCTAAATGAACATCCATTTACTTTTACTTTGCCTATTGAATAATCCTGTTATTGTGGTACTTATTTGTCAGCGCAGAGATGGTTTCAACATTTAAAGGATTCATGTATGTATTATTTCATTCTATTTCTCAAATAAAATTTAAATGGAAAGTTTTAATAGATTAACTCCTAGAATAAATCCAAATCTAACTTAAGGTATGACCAAATTGTGATATTATTATTTATGGAGAGCTCAATATTTTTTCTTAAATATATCTATTATAATACAATAAGACATTGCTGCTTTTGGCATATTTTACCCAGAAGCTGACAAACCTAGCTTTTAAAAAAATCGATACTTGTAGGTTTTTTAAAACTACAGTAGAGAAAACGATCAAAACTGAAAACTATTATTCCCAGGATTTCTCAGCTGTGTTTATGTGTAATAGTTTGTTTTACCCCAGGCTTTCAACATTTTAGAATCCCACTGCACATTTCTTGTGAACCTTCATGGAAATACTGACAAGTAGAAAAGAGAGAGAAGAGTTAAAGGCAAAAACAAAACTCACTGTATTGCTTTAGGTTGATTGAAACATTTTATTGAGAACAAACACTTTAAAACTTGTATATAGTTGTGGATGTAACTTATATATGATAGACATATCATTAGTTCCTAGAAGTATGATATCCCATTGCTAACAGATATTCAGTTCTAATACCCTCAATTCCAAGACTTTTGATCTAATCAAGAGAATTTGGATGAGATTCACAAAGCCAAGTATAGATGAAATGCTGTAGTTATTATGTAGAAAATCAGAGTACACTCTCAAAAGTTAAGAAGAGAAGTGTCCAGAGACCCACTGGATTGATCTGTGCTTAGGATCTCTTTGTACTTATTACCTATTCCTCCAGAGGAAAGTTGTCTTGGGATAGTTATTCTGTCCAAGTGGATAGTAGGTTTATTGGGGTCTACTTCTATTGAAGAACACAATCTTAGAGTAATTTTAATTCAGGAACATGACTACTCTGGTAAGGGATCATATCCAAAGCCTTGGCTCTGTGTGATTCAGCTGGAATGCAGAGAATTCCAGACTTTTCATATCTCTGGCTGGAATACAGACATACTTTAATCCCAAACAATGAAGCTAAAATTAATTTGTAGACAGAAGCAGCCATATCTAAAGTGGCATCTAATTGAGTGGCAGACAAAATGATGAATCAGAGAAATGACTGAAAGAATGAGACAGAGAACAGATAAGTCCAATTCTGAGAATGGACAGGAAAGAGAAGTTATTCAAGATCAGTGCTGGGAGAGAAGTTCACTTAGTTGGGAGTCAGTGCAGTGAGTGCAGTGTGATGGAGTTGAGTTTGTTCTTAAGTTCATGCTGTTGAGTGTAGTTCAACAAATATAGTTGAAGCAAGATAATAATAAGAAGCCAGAAGGGCTGGAGAGTTGGGTCAGTGGTTAAGAATATTGACTGCTCTCCCAGAGGCCCTGAGTTCAATTCCCAGCAAGTACATGGTGACTCCCAACCTCCTGTAATGGGATCTGATACCATCTTCTAGTGTGTCTGAAGACAGCTACAGTATACTCACATATAATAAATAAATAATTCTTTAAAAGAAAAAAAGAAGAAGCCAGAAGATGGAAAAAAATTGCCAGAGTTACTTTCAGGCCAAGCAGAACAATTCTATGAGACAGTAAGAGAAACCAGATTGAATCAGTCAGCTTGAAGAGGAGTTTGGCCCAGAAAAGCTGCGTTGAACCATTCATCCAGAGTTCAGGAAAAGGAGAAAGAGAAAGCTTATGCATCAGTAAGCCTCAGAGATGACAATTATATCAGGTGAATAAAATTTAGTTTTACATCCAATGGAATGTTTCTGTTCTTTTTCCACAAGCCTCCTGCCATAGAACAATACTATAAAGTTAGGGATCTTAAAATCAAGTTCAAATAATTATCTAGTAATAAATTTCTGATGACTTTAACATGAACACTACAGTGATAATTCCCCTCAAGAATTATGGACAAGGATACTATCATCATCATGTGCATAAACTTCAAGGAAAATTTTATTTGCATAACATTAAAGTATAACCTCAACTTTATAAATGGAAATAATCATATTTATAATGACTTCTACACTTATAGAAGAAAGTAGCACTTTATTTATTTTGCTTCTATTACATATGGAATTTAGTGACGCAGAGAACACTGGTAGACTCCACATTAATTAAGAGTCAAATTTAAAATAATGGCAAATAATGTTGATGTAAGTCAAACACAAAGTAATATAAAGAACATATTTCATTTCTGTTAGTTTTCTCTATGCTGCAAATACAACATGTAAAGAATAAGATAGCAGGGGCTGGGGATTTAGCTCAGTGGTAGAGCGCTTACCTAGGAAGTTCGGTCCCCAGCTCCGAAAAAAAGAACCAAAAAAAAAAAAAAGAATAAGATAGCATCAATGATCCAAGGAATCTGACGAGTAAACAAAATGTGAGACTTTAGAAACATTTTAATGTATGTGTGTTCAATAATGAAGCATGTATTGTAAGAGTTAAAGAACATTACTAGAGACAATGGTTACATATGAGCAGTCTGAATTTTTTTAAGCATAATGTGCTGATGCTTATTACTTAGCTTTTTATTATTTATATTTTCCTATGTCAATATTATGTTACATACAATATACTGTAATAATATTCACCTTCATGATGCTCTTTCATCTACTTCCTATTTTTGTTGCTTAATATTACCATTTTGGACTTTCCTCTTTCTGCCAACATATCCTCTTCTCACTTCCATTATTTATTTTTGTTAGGTGTCTTTTGGTAATTGAAGAATATGACACAAAGGGAACATTGGAAATGTATGAAGGAACTTTGAAGATTGTCTTTAAAATTGTTCTGACTTGCTTATTCTGAAACAGATTTTTTAAATCTTTCAAAAACATAACTGCCCATACATCAATATGATGGGAGCAGCCTCAGTATGGTTAAAGTAGCCTTCATATTAAAAAGCAATTATATTTTAGCCTTATGTTAGAACAAAAGCAGTAGCCTTATGTTAGATCAAAGCAGCTGTACCTAAGCCTGCACCTGCAGTTCTGTTTGAATTCAATAGATAGAATAAATCTGGTTGTCAGGTCATTTATCACCAGTGGTCAGGCACTGGTGGACAGGTCACTAAGCAACCCATCCTACTGTTCCCCCTGCTGGCCAATTTACCTGGCCAATATCCTGGTCATGGAGCCAGGCCCATTCTTTGGGGTTACCTAACCCCTCCCCACATCTTGCTTCTACCAGTATATCTTCTGCCTGAGAAAAATTAAAAATTGTCAGCTTGATCAGACTTCTTGACTTGCTGTCTATTCATTGCATCTCTTGTCGCCCATTCTCTCCTAGGTGGACCCTGGACCCTCATCAACTGCCCTGCGGTTCTGGTAATCAATAAGATAAGTCAGCCTTTCAAGTTGAGTGCAGTAAAAGAAAATGAACTCAAAATACTCTATTTATATGTCGTTATTGGAAAGTAAGTTAAACTAACATGTGGTTATGGAAATCAGAATAGTGATTGCCACTATGGGAGATTTAGAGAGATTTTGGGGGCGTGTCTGGGATTTTTTATTGATTCAGCGATCTTTATCAAAAACAATCATCTGTACCCTAAGGATATTTGAATTTTACTCTATTAAAGTATAAATAGATAGAAAATTCAGTGAGCCCTATGTTTTGAGTAAAATGTGAACTATACAACAGTTTAGAATGATTGAAATTCTGATTAACTGCAGTATCTTGTCACGATACAAATTTCCCATGTTCAGGGGGAAAGATGTATCCTATCATATATTCCCCACATACTACTTTGCTGATCAAAATACATCCTCATAGAGAAACTGTTAATCATATTTACCCACTAGTAAATTTCTTACAGTTAAATATTGTTTAGTATACTTCTATACCTTGGCTCAGGCAAATATTACTGTCCATAGGAATGTTTTCTCAATATAAAACAGTTTATTGAATTTCCATTTATCATGGAAAATCTTTTGTTTCCAATGTATGCTGCAAATGCCTTAATTCAACCAATTATTTTGCTAAAACATAAAGTTGACTTGTTTAGGAATAAAGTTCATATCACTAACATTTATAATTGCTAATATACATACACATACACATACACATAAAAAAGATCCAGGCTGTAAAGGTCTGTAAATTATGGATTTTTGATGAAATGCATGTAAAGATTTATGTTTTTCTTTCTTTAGTAAAAAGAAAGGAAATGTGGTAAACTGAAGCAAATAATCATTATTATTGTTCAGATAATTTTATGTACAGTTGAAAATATAGGTACAGAATATTACCATTGCTTTCATCAAAAGTGTGAATCATGATAATTTATCACTTTATTTTGAGATTTTTGCATTTGTCTAAAAGCAATTAATGCTCAACAGCTATATAAACTGCATAATTTAGAAATGCAAATTAATACAGAAGTCAAACAGTTATATATTCATTAATTGTTTTGTTATAACCATCTGTTTAATTTAATAATTGAGTTTTACTAAGTGATGGGTTGTTAAGTACATAAATATTTTTCTTAATGGAAAGTATCTACTGAAACTGAAGTCAGAATCTGATAAAATTTGGCTTTATGTAGGTGTATTATGCAAACAAATTCTTGTATGTATGGAGTCATAAGGAAATTATTGGTAAAATACATAATTTTAAATGATAGAAGACACATAATTTCACGTATTTTAAATACACAGTGCTTATTCTCCCCTCTTAATGCTTTCTGCTTATATAATATGTTAGACATAAAGTAACTTCTAGCAAAGAAAACTCCCAGTTCAGAGAGTACAGTGGATTTACTATTTTGTTAGATTTTTGAAGAGTCTCATGAAGTAGTTGGTACAACTACTTAAATATGTTTGTAGAACATGTTCCCTTAACTTTGCTTTTTACTAGTAGATAACCTATAAACTATTTCTATTTGGAAACCATTTACTTTTCTATTACTCCAGTTTATCTTTATCAATTAAACCAACTATGCTTTTTGGACACTTGTTTTGTGCATATAAACTATTGTTTTTCAGGCTCTATGACAATATTTTATAGTTAAAAACAAACAAAACAGAGTAGGCCGTCTGTAAATCTCAGAGTTGCCTGAAAGAGAATGGGTATGAAAAAGAAAAAAAGTCACACAATTTGAGATAAGCTGAAATGAAATTCAAAAACATAGCAGCAGGCAACCACACAGATGGGACAAGAGTTTCAAAAAACAGCAAGGGACCTCAACTTACAGAGAGTTTGATAGCATTCTTCAGTTTTGGCCAACATCCAAAAGAACATGACAGAGAAGAAAAAGTAACAGTTACACACTTCTGCACTTCTGAGTCAGGACTCAGAAGGGGTGGGGGAGTGTAAGTGTATCTGAAAATCTTTGTGGCAGATATGGGATACACTGGAAAGTGTCTTATTAGGTGGAAAATCACCATATCATAGACTCTGCCTTCCTGGGAGTGGTTCTACTTTCCTGAAGGATGTTGGTTTAAGCAGACACTTACCTTGATAAATTGGATTAAGTCGCAGTGGAAGAGACAGGGATATATCTCCATCTAGAGGTAGAGTAGATGGAAATCTAAGGATAGGTCTATAAAAATGTGCTGATAAAATTCCATAGCTGTTTGTTAGAAGTGATTAATGTCTATATTAGGATTTTAGTTTTCATTTCTATTGTGTTTGTAAAAAGATAAAGAGAGAAGGAATATGTTTGGTGGGTATGTAGTCAAATATGGGAAAAGAGGTTGCCTCAGTGGGCCCATGCTGAGGCATCCCTTACCCCTGAGGAGCTAGCCAACACTTGACTGTATAATTATAGAATAGAGTTTATTCAGGGAATGGGGAGGGAAGTTGAGAGGGTAGTAGAGACAGAGAAAGGCAAAAAGAGGGAAGTAGAGGAGTAAAGAAGTAGAAGCCAGCCATGAGCACATGGAAAAGGTGGAAAGGGAATGGGGAAAGATGGGGAAGGGATGAGAAGACAGAGCAGAAGAAGGTACTTTCTTTCTTTTTTGCTTACATGATTCATGATTGCACCTGGAAGAGATTCTTTTCTTAATAAGGGTTCATTTTCTCAAGTTGTGCAATGTAATACAAGCTCATAATTACTATTTCATTGATATGTGTGTGCTTTTCATCTAGACATCACTTTAACATTTCTACATTTTTTAGTCGCCTATATACACATTCCTCATTTTAAAATATTTTTTAAATTTTAAATAAAATCATAACATTATGTTAATAAGGTATCATGTGATGCTATGATACATGTGCAATTTTTATAATGTTTACATGAAGTTAAATTTGTCTTTCTCCAACATATTTCTGTTCTTTTTGGTCAAGTGTTATATCCTTTCTTCTAGCTTCTTGAAATATTTATACTTTGTTATTGGTTTTGTCCCCAACTCTATGCCAGAATACCAGAAACTTCTACTCTAGTTTAAAAATAAACTCATCAATCAAAATTTCACATTATAGAATAGCCATAGATTTTAGTTGCAATTCAGGAAATGTGTTCAACAACTTATCATTCTTTTTATGATTTTCAGGACTATTATTGTATTTCATCTGAAAGGAAATTCTTCATTACAAACTGTACATCTGGACCCATAATCTATTCCTTCTGTATCTTGCTTAATATATAATTAACATTCTTTTACAAAGCTGTATACAATCATTCCATCAACAAGTACCTTCCTTTTGTTTATATTTTCTATTTATTGTATGTCTACGAATGCTCATCAAAGCTTTATTAATAATATTCAAAACCTAGAAAAGCATAAGGCATTTAATAAATGGATGGTACTTTCTATTGCACTTCAAAAATGCACACTATATTTCTCCACGTCTTTCAAGCTCCACTAATATCACCACACTTTACACTAACAATATTTTCTATTAAGATGTTTTAATAACTTATTCAAGGTTTGTTTGTCTTGTTTGCTTGTATTAACTGACTGTTGTGTTGACAAACTGATAATGATCTGTTTTCTATACAGTGGAATGTTACATGGAGATGGAATTGTGTTAGTTAAGGTTTCTATTTTTGCAAAAAGACACCATGAATATGGCAACTCCTATAAAGGACAACATTTATTTGGGGCTGGATTATAGTTTCAAAGGTTTACTTCATTTTCCTCACGGAGGGAGGAATTGCAGCATTCAGACAGACATGCTACTGGAAAAGGAGTTGAGAGTTCTACATTGGGATCCATAGGCAGCAGGCAGAGAATGGCCTTATGCTTTTGAGACCAAGACCACACCTACTCCAACAACACCACATAGCTAGTAGTGAACCTTGTTATGAGTCCTTTTAGCTATTTTCATTCAAACTGCCATATCTGCTCCCTGGCCCAATAGGCTTATAGCTATATCAGAATGCTAACATATATTCACTTCAACTTTGAAAGTCTCCATGTTCTATAACAGTCTCAAATGTGTTTTAAATGTCCAAAGTCCAAAGTCTCTTCTGAGATTCATGCAATCTTTTAACTGTAATCCCCTGTAAAATCAAAATCAAAAGGAAGTAACATACTTCTAACCTAAAATGTCACAGAAGATACATTATCATTCCAAAAGTTAGGGGAAAGAGCATAGTGAGAACATACTGGAGAAAACAAGACAGAAAATAGCTAGGCAAACTCTGAATTGTAGATCTCCATGTCTGGTGTCAAAACACGCTTCGGATCTCCAACTCCTTCTGGCTTTGTTGACTGCAGGACACTTCTCTGTCTTGGGCTATTTCTACATATTGCTAGCATCTTTTTATGATAGGGATCCCATGGCGCTGGCATCTCCAACATCTTAAGGTCTCCAAGGCAACTGAGACTTTATCTTCAGATGGCCCCTCTGGACCTCCATGCAGTGAGACAACTCCTGACAACATGGCTGACCTGAGAAGCTTTCTTAGACACGAAGGGTTGTTCCATAACTTTTGACTCAAAAACAAGAACCATGACTAAAGCTCCAAAGTTTTGCTGGGGCTGGAACAAAGCTCTCTTATTCAATTATGTCTTCACCAGCATTCTGATTTCTATGTTATCCTCTACTGCCTAAGTTTAGTTATGCTGTAACGTAATATGTAGACTAGGCCAGCCTCCAGACTCAGAGATCCCCATATCTCTATTCCTTGAGTGTTATGAGTAAAGGCCTATACTATCATGTCTGGACCTAAGCTGTTCTTTAATTACTTTTTACAGTTAAGAAGCTTAGCTGGATGGGGTCCTGGCCTGAGATTACCATTCCCTTTTTTCCATTTAATTTCAGATTTTCTTTAATCTGTTTATATCTCTGTATACAGGTCTTAATTTAATTCCACTTCTTGGTGCCACTTCTCTCTTCAAATTGTACATGTCATATTTTTCCTTGCTCAGCTTGGTCCTTTTCATTATAAATTTGAATAAGAATGGCCAGTAATAAGTACGAAAAAACAGTTCACACTAGTATCCTCTGCAAATGCAGTTAATCCAAAATTCTTCAATTTAGCCTCAGGCAAATATTTTGGGCAGGGAGAAAAAGCAACCATATTTAACAAAGTACCAAGAACTAACATTCTTCTCTGAACTTGATCCATGCCCCCACATTTTAAATCAATTTACCACCACTTTCCTCCTTGTTTTTAGTGGGATGAGATATTAAGCCCATTTTCAGTATCCCACTGCTTTTCTGATGCAAAGTCCTAAAGTACACATTTCTCCAAACAAAATCATGGTCAGGTCTATCACAGCAATAACCATGATCCCATTTATCTTATTTAGGATTTCTATTTCTGAGAAGAAACACTGTGATCATGGTAATACTTATAAAGAAGAAAAAAATTCATTGGTGATGGGTTATAGCTTATTTCATTATATACACAGTGAGAAGCATGACATACTGGCAGACATGGTACTGGAGGATCTGAGGGTTCTATATCTGAATTTTCAGAACTGGCTTGAGCTTCTCCCTAGTTACAAACTTACTCCAACAGCTGCTCCAACAAGGCTTCACCTCCTATAATGTTAGTCCCTAGGACCTGTCTTCATTCAAATTACCACAAATGTCTAGAATTCTTAAAATGATTTTTGTATGTAGACTGCTAAGTATTTGTTCTTTATACATTAGAATGCTATATGAGGCTGGAGTGATGGTTCAGTAGCTAAGGGCACTGTTAAGAAGTAGTTAAGAATATTGTTCTTGTAGAGGACATAAATTCACTTTTCAGTGTCCATGTCAAGTGTTTCAAAAGCTGTTGTAACTGTGATTTCAAAATACACAATGAACTTCTATGACCCCCCAGGCACTTAATACAGGTGGCATGCATACAAATGAATGTATAGGTACACACACACACACACACACACACACACACACACACACACACACACACACACACAGATAAATTATCTGCATTTTGCCAGTTGTAGATTTCTGTAGTGGCTTCTACCTGTCGTGAAAACTAAGATTCTTTGATATGAGCTGATAAATTCACTTATATCCTGAGTGCAATTATGAATTGTACTCTTTTAACTAAGTAGCAGTTCTTGGATCTCCTCTAGGGTTTATGACTTCACCAGCCAGTAGTAGTTGACTAGGCTTACAGGACTAGGGGTGAATTCATCTCCCAGTGAGTGAGTCTTAAGTCTACTTAGATGGCTATTGACTAACTGTAGGATACAAATTCTACTATTGCATCTTTGGTTATATCTTGCTTTCCAAGACTTTGTGATTGCATTTTATAGGCTTTACAGATAGACAGGGATACCAATATTTCCTCTTCTTTGAAGGTTGCAAAGCATCTTCGAATACACTGAGAACAGTATACTCCCCTGGAAGAAGGCTCCCTCGTCAGCTCGACCTGGATTCTGCTATGTTGCATGTCCAAAGTTGATAATGTCTTCAGCAATACGGAGTTGCCTTCAAGTTCTAGGAAGTAATCAACAACATTAAGCATAGCATATATTTTCATGTGTAGCATTTTCTGCGGTCATGTAAAATATAACATTGCATAAAAATATTACTAATTCTAAAGAATATGTTTTATTCATGACTTATCATGAGGATGTTCACACTTGTAATAATATAGTAGAGAGATGGAGGTAGGAGAATCAGTCAATTAAAAATTCAAAGTCTAGAATCACTTTCTTAGAAGTAGTTTTCCCTCTATGTTCTCACTTGAATCTGATCATATTTGTGTCTTGATTAATTCTCATTTTTCAGGTTTCACGAAAACAGGTCTCAGTGAGATCTGTTCTTCCTTACATTTCTCTTTGGATGAAGTCTATCTCCTGTTTACATCAATAGAGATCCATTTGCTTGTTTCATAAAATGTTACTCTTATATTTGTTCCTTATATATTTTGAGAAATCAATATATACTATATGTTACAATGAGGTACAATCGTTTAGGTCATCACTATTTATCACTTGTCAGCTAGTAGAGTATATTGGTCTTAGATGATGTTTGCTATCTGTGAGGTATACTAAAAATTGTTTAAGTGAATGAACAGGCAGAAAATACTTTGTAAATATTTTTGTATCTCATAACTCTTTCTGAATCCTAAATTATATATAAAAGGTTTAGTAAAGATGCAGTAAATGTACATTATCATTTCTTAGAATGAATGTTTATATAATTATTTATACATGAATGGCTTGTTATAATAATCATGTTATATTATAAGGACTTGTTATAATACCTTACATTTTAGCTAATTTGCATTATCTAGTCAATACTAATCACAAGTAGTATTTCATTATTTCTGTGCTTTATGTCTTTTAGTTTTACATTTAGGTAGAGAAGACAACCATAAAATTCTATGTGATGAGTCCATATTCTTTAATTTTGAGAGATAAAACTTCTATGCCATTATGAATAATTACTTATTTACTTTTTAATGCAGAAAGGGTAGAACTAAACTTAGGAAGTTTGGTGCACATCTATCTTGATAAGTTATAAAACATGAAATAGTTCAATTGTTTTAAAATGTCAAACAAAAAGCAAGCCAACAGAATTTCTAAGCTTCAGTCAACTATAATATTGCCTCTGGAGAGAGTAAATAGGTCTCAATGGGCACAGTTATTACAGACCTGGGAAATCTGAACTAAAATTATGGTGGACCCTAATGAACCAATGTCTAATTTTCTCAAACAAGCAGCACAGTGATTGCTCTAGTAACACCCATTGAATTAGATGTGCATCACTGTCTTCTGGACAATCAACATCTTAATTATTTTAAGATGTATTACTGAATCATCAAAAGCCATTTGATTAACATCTTTATCAGGTCATTAAAAGTGATCAGACTCTTTTTCATAAAAGAAATTCCATAAAATTAGTGTGCTGTAAAATCAAGTTCTCAATTGTCTAGAACAAGCAAATAGTTCACTTCAGAAAATATGATATGCAAATGGGTGCAAAATATTCAGGCATAACAATGTCTGTAAAATATAGGGAATCTTTCATTCATTTTTAGTGAATATAGAAGCACCTTTCTGAACAACAGGCTAGCAGACTGGTAGAGATCTTTAGATTCTAACTTCAAGATAGATTATTTTTAGATCCTTATTGCAATCTACTTATTAGGGTTAAAGAGACTGGGACAGAGAAAATATATGTTACTTATATATGTGTTCACTGCTAATGTTCTTATACTTTTCTAAACAATAAAATTTCCTTTGCATTGTCCTATGTATCTAAGTGTAAGAGAATTTCAAATAAGGCTCATTACTAAATGCTGTTTATGTTTGAACATATATGCAATGGGGATAAAAATTAAACCAAGGTACTACATACTACTTGTTTGGCATTGTTCCTGTAAACTACATATTCATTTTTAGTTCACTAAATTTCTCTCAGGCTACTAAAAGTCTTATTCCAATGTCTAATAATGTATAATTTCTCCAATGTTTTCCCAAGACATGTAAGAAGAAATGGGCCTAGCTTTTAAAGGGATTTACTCTGTATATAGTTACAGAATGAAGCTCCTCTGCTTTACGCAACGCAGAGCGAACGAAGTATTACATGTAGGATTCTACCTATTTATGTGTGATATTGGCCCATGCATTTTATATACAGTGTCTAAAAATGTTTTGTATATTTCAACTTGTGAGTAGATATTGCTCTCTGATAAATAATTAACAAGTTTTTAAAATCATTAATCTCAAATGACAGCATCTTCTGAGTTGGCAGCTCCACTTGGATCTTTCCAATATTAATAACAGTCTTACATAGAAGTAATTATAATATATTTATAAAATTGTATTGATAAATGTCTTACAGCTTATATAATTCTGTAGTTCCAAATTGTACATTCTATTCACAAAATATATTTTACTTTTACCACCTGCATCAGTCTTATCATCACGTTTCATAAGTATCATCTTCGAAATAGACCTTTATCTTTTATCTGTGTAGTCTATTCTATCACCTCCTCCTCGAGTACTACTTGTCTAGTCACTCTCACTTATGATTGGTTTAACATTAATTATATTACAGCAGGCAGAATAATACGTATATAGCATATTAGACTATACAAACATTCCATCTTAGGTCTCAAGCACAATGGTGTGTTCACACTGGTGTTCTCTGGCCTCATTTTTCTTTCTTATTCCTTACTTTTAATTGTTATAGTCTTTCAAGCTTTCAGATGAATAAACTACTGACCTAAAATGGGGCATTAGATGACTTTCTCTCTGTAGTAACTGCACTTTGTTTGAATTCGCCCTTAAAACTACTATGTTTTTTTACTATAATTTAAATGTCACATCTACAGACTATCTTAGTCTCTCCATTCTAAATTATGTAACCTCTGTGAATATTTATTTAGGTCAGTTATGTTTTTGTCACTTACCACAATTTATATTCCATAATTACTTGTGAAAATGACTATTTAACGAACAGTTTCCACACTACATTGCAATTTTTATGGATTCTTTACTAATAAATAAATCACTTACTTCCTAAAAGATTAACTTGGTTTTTCAATCAACTTTCATACTAAGTTCAAAAGTTTCAGTTTGCCTTTTACTTTTTTTTTCAATTAACTCTCCCCATCTGGCAATATTCACAGCCAAGAGAGATAAACAGGGAAGAAGAAAATCCACTTGTGGAGTCTTCTAGTTGCCAACCTATGTACTAGAATTTTTTTACCTACATGATCTAAATTAATGCTCCTGGTAATCATTTGCAAAGCTGTATTTTTCTGTTTCATTTTACAAATAAGAAAACTAAGTCTCAAGTCTGTAAGACTTGCAGGAAAATTTGAGTTTAAACCCAGAACTCAGACAAAAGCTCCCTGATATTTTTGTGTACTTGCTTTACCTCATACATCCCATTCTCATATCTGTTCCTCTTACCACTGCACACATGTAACCCTACCTGTTTAAAATATACTCAAGCTTCATCATCCCACATCCTGACTTTTGTCAAATCTTTCTTAGAACTTTTCTTTTACGTATGTTTTCATAAATATCATTAAGATGACCCTAATTAATTCAGCATTTTGTCTGTTTCATTTAATAGGTCCTGATATTTCTTTATCAGTGTTGTTTAACTCTTAATGCAAATATTTAATTGCAAGTTTATAGACAAAGAGTAAAACTTCTGGCTCTTATAAATATATGCTCCTTTATTGCATGCCTTGTATGTGTTATTCAATCTGACAAGCTCAAGAGAATAACAGCCAATTTTCCATCAGACTGCTGAAAGCAGTAGATATTTTTACTTGTCAGAGAATTTTCCTGAATCAATAGTAAATTGATTCTGAATGTTCTTTCTCATCAAATACTGTCAACATTACAAGACCACCTTATCATATTGCACACTGCTGAGATAGTTTTAATATGCAAACTTACAGTTATCTTGCCTCCTATTCTTGCTTTGAAATCTTTCTGGATGCAAAACATGCAGGCAGATCTATGATTGTGGTTACCAAGATGCTAGAAGTGTTCAAATCATTCCACATTTTAAAGCTAGCTAGAGGTGCATACCAGGTGCCTGTATATGATATTGTAGGAAATGCTATTGCAGCTCAGCTTGTACCTTCTTCTGTGAAAAAGGATACAAATACTAAGGGCCAGCCCCTGAAAATCAGGGTAGTTCTACCTGAATAGAAAACGTATTTTTCCTCAGTCCAAGTTTGTTTGACCAAAAAAAAAAAAAAAAAAAAAAAAAAAACCTGGGGTAGGGGGTGGGGTTCTATTTCTTACAATGCCCAGGATACAATCCATCACTGAAGGAAGTCAAGGCAAGACTTCAAGATAGGAACCGTGAGGCAGGAACTGAACCAGAGTTCATAGAGGAGTTTTTCTCACTGCTTCTTTCCCATGGCTTGCTCAGCTGTCTATCTCTTAATGCCCAGGCCTACCTTTCCATGGATGATGCCAGCTCGCAGTTACATCAAATAGTAATTAAGAAAATGCTTTATAGATGTTTCCACTGGTCAATATGGTAGAGATAATTCTTCCAGTGTGATTCCCTCATCCCAGGTGAGTATAGTATAAATTAAGTTGATACAGGGGTAGCTGAAATATACTTTATTTAATGATAATTAAAGCTACTTCAGTGATGTTAAGAGGAAAAATTTATCTAAGCATCTAAATATATATTCTCCCAAGTAGAATTTAATGACAGATCCGAAAAGATCATTTGGAATTTGAAATATCATAGTTTAGTATGGGTTGAAGTTGTGCATATACTCATGAGATGTATGCCCTCTTTTATAGAACTACTTTATCAGATTTTCTATTTTCTCAAAAACTACCCATTTATTTGGAGCTTTCCGCTCATGTAATTGGGTAAAAATTAGTATTAAAGTTTTGAGAGGTTAAAAGTTGCTCCTTCTATAATAAACATTTGCATTTGGTCCCCGGTCCTTAGTACTTTTCAACATGCATACAACTTACTTGGTTCATTGACTTATGAAGATCCCAGCCCAATTTATTTAAAGTTTTAACCTTGCCAGTTGGGTTACATTTTTTATGACTAAGGTTCTCTTACTTAGAATGAAAATGCTATAAGCAGTATGTACTGACATGAAGCTTTTATTGGTATACAGAGTGTGCTAATATAAAATTTTGCCAAGGTTTTATGAGGCAGCCTGACACATCCTAAGCTAGCTTTGAACTTTCTATGAACCCACATAAGGCCCTAAACTTCTGACCCTCCTGCCTCTCTTGTCAATACTGAGATTATAGTTATATAGCATCATGCCAGGTTTATTAGGAGCATGGATAAAATACAAGGATTTATGTATAATAGGAAGGCAATTAACCAACTGAACTAAGCTCCAAGCCCATATAACTTGTACATTTCTGATATTTATTCATAAATTAATGCTGAATTTGTCAGTCTTGGGGAATCATCTCATTTTATGCAAATGTAACTTTTCTACAATTACACAGTTTATTTTCTACATGATGCCTGCTGATCACTTTTTCTTAATTATTGAAAACAGCAGTTTTTGCAATAGTAATTGTGTGTTTTTACATATTCTACTTGTGTTTGTGATAGAAAGTTGAGGTTTGCACTAGTAGTATTCTTCATATCAGGCTCAAAAAATGTAATTGAATTTCTTATTTTTCAAAAATTGTCAAATGCATGAGTTTAAAACAAAATAACTCAAAGAATCAAATCAACTCTTTTGTTATTTCTGTATGTTTCCATAAAAAATGTTCTGAGCAGAAGCACTTTGATAAGTTCAAAGATGAATCAACATAATTTCTAGTTATTTTTAAAAATTAATCATATGCATACCAACATATACAGTCCTGTATGTGTGTATGAGAGAGATGGAGGCAGGGAGAAGGGAGGGAGAATGGGAGAGAGTAAAATAAAATATTTCAAACTAACCTCATGTAATCACATCTTGATTAGTAAATCTAAATTTAAACAGAATATCAGTTATTAAGTTATTTGAAATTTGAATAGTAAAAGATGGTAGAGTTCTGTCTTAGGGTTTTACTGCTATGAACAGACACCATGACCAAGGCAAATCTTAAAAGGACAACATTTAATTGTGCGTAGCTAACAGGTTTAGAAGTTCAGTCCATTATCATCAAAGCAGGAGTATGGCAACCTCCAGGCAGGCATGGTGCAGGAGGAGCTGAGAGTTCTACATCTTCATTTGGAGACTGCTAGGAGAAGACTGCCTTCCAGGCAGCTAGGACATGGTCTTAAAGCCCGCCTCTAAAGTGACATACTTCCTCCAACAAGGCCATACCTCCTAAGAGTGCCACTCTCTAGGACCAGAATAGTCAAACCACCTGAATATACCAGCAAGTGATTTTTAATTTTTTATCCCCTAATACTATGATTATAGTAATAAACAGGAATGTTTACCTTTTAGTATTGTATACTCAAGTATTTTGCAGATAAAATATGATGTCTAGGAATGGTTGAAAAATAAACCTGTATAATGGTGTGAAAGTTAGATAAAGCTAGCTGTTTCTTAATAGACCGTAAGATAATGTGTTCTTCAGTATATAATTTTCTTTATTTTGTGTTTGAAAATTTTCACAATAAAAATTTAAAGAAAAAGTAAATTTTTGTGAACCTTAGTTTGAATTACTGACATATATTAAACATCCTGACTTGTTTTTCTATTCCTATCAATTTGAAACAAATAGGTCCAACTTCCATATTGTATTTGGGAACTTTCTGAAAATTCTACTGTTAGTAATGATGTTTCACCAAAATAAGATATTAGATGATTAGAATTACTGTGGCTAAGCAAGACTATCTTTGCTTCTTTTCACTTATCTGAATAATATAGAAAAATAGTCATTTAATTCTTGAAATCACAATATGAGATTGCCTATATTGGGACTACCTGAGTTTGGGACTCTCAACATGGACAACCTAGGGATGTAAGGGGCCAAGCCTCTCTCAGGGAAGTAATAGATTATGTAATAATAGAATATTATTAATTTTCCTCAGTGATGAGGCCCCGATGAGTTTCACCACATACCAGTGGGTAGATCCACACCTATGACTATAAAATTGACTCCAATTAAATTCAATGGTTCACAAAATAAAAATTAAGAGACTGGGTAATGTGAAGAGGACTTTTGGGAGAAAAAATAAATATTGGAAGGTTGGTATGGGTGGGTGAAAATTAAAGCCCAAAATGTACTATGTTGTGGGACAGTAAAAGGCACCCTGGTTCCTGGTTGAGGAGGCTTGAACCCTGGAGACCCTGCAGGGACTGTAGGTGTTTCTATTAACACTCAGAAAACCAGTCCTAGCCTGCAGTCCTCCATAGATTTGTGACCATCAGTCATATAAAGGGCAACTCCCCAAGCCCCTCCACAGGTAGAAGATGTGACCACAGGTCATGTTGGATCAAGACAGATCTCCATTATAAAGAGGGACCTAAAGGTCTGGGGCTTAGCCAATGAATTTCCCTTCTCAGACACTCCTCTCGCAAAAGATATTTAATCTCGGGCCCACTCTGAGAAGTGGGGTATAGTTTTACTCATCCACTTTCTGTCATGGCAATAAATGCCTTAAAATCACCTAATGTCTTTTTTCATTGGGATCCCCAGAGAAGGCTATTGCCTACAGAGCTGCCAGGAAATCTCCCGAAGAAGGCTTCCCTTGGCTCCCAGCAGAAGCATCCAGCAAACTAGCTCAAGCCTACCACAGTCAAGCCACGGTTTATCCCTGGAGGATTCCTGGATGCCCAATAGCCTGAGAACTAGATGGCCCCAGCCTCCTTGCAGGCCCAGGGACATCCAAGTCAGCGACAGCTGTTTCATGCTCTCAGTCTGCGCTTCCCAGCCCCTGGAGCAGTATCCCATGGCTGCCCTGTGGCCTGACACGGGGTGTGGGATAAGCATGGTCAACTTTCCACAGTCTGCCTCCCCAAGCGGCCAGAGACCTGTGGCAGAGTGGACATAGTCCCCACCATTAATCCTACACTATGTACATGTTTGAAATAGCAAACGATAAATTTTGAAAAGTTCAACATTTAAAAAATGAATAATAAAGATGTAACACAGGAGCATTGGTGAGTTTAAGCAGAAGTTCTAGTGTGTAGGCATATCCATTCTCTGACGCTTAACAACTGTATAAACTGTTAATGTGTGTGTGTGTGTGTGTGTGTGTGTGTGTGTAGTATTAATTAGTGGGTTCAAATATGTAATTGACTACTACTGTATGATTTTAGTTAATTAATTTAGATAAAGATAATGAAAATAATGTAATGCTTCAACCTGAAGCCTTCTTAAAGTAAATTGCGTTATACTATGACCCCTCTCCCTTTATCTGAGCATGATATGATCTAAGAACCCCAGTAAAATCACAGATTATAATAAATTTTACACACTTCAAACTTTCCTGTATAGTTATTTTATAAGCCTAATTATTACATATTAACACATCGTACCAATAATCTTTGACATTTACATTGCAACAGACAAATGCACCAATTAATATTTACTTTTTTGGATTTGCAGCAATAGATTAGTTATCATCATAGATAGTAGAAATCAAAGCACTATTTTGTTTTCTTTATTGGAAAATCTTCACCCCTTCACATAATGTGAGCAATAATAGCTTATGTTTGTGAGTTAGAAATGTTGTACGGTAAAAATAAAAGTTTCCTGAATATAAGTGACTTAGTTTGGGTTTTATTGATGTGAAGAGACACCCTGTCCAAGGTGAGAATTAAAAAGAAAACCATTTAATTAGGGCTGGCTTACAGTTTCAGAAATTTACTTGAATATTGTCATTGCAGCATACAGGCAGACAGGGAGCTACATAAGAGAGAAGCACAGAGAAAAAGGAAGGTGGCAGTTTTGCTGCAAGAGTTTTACAGAAACAGATTGAAGAAAGAACAAGTTAGACCTAGGTGAAGACAGGAGACATGAGGTGAAGACAGAAGACAGGAGAATGAGAAGGAGCCAGAAGATTAGAAGAGATTGCTAAAGTTAGTATGAGGCCAAGCAGAGCAATATAGGAGAGGACGAGAAGGAAGCCAAATTAAATCAGTCAGATTAGAAAGGAGTTTGGGCCAGAACAGCTGAGTTGAACCAATCAGCCAGAGATCAGAAAGAACTAGGAAGTGGTGATCTTATTAAGCAAGTATGTCTTAGAGGTAGAAAACATTCCTAGGCCTAGATAAGATTGTATGGATGACTAGGCCTATGTTAGCTGACAAAGAAAGTAAGCCTCTGAGACAATTACACAAGCATTCAACACATGAATATACTGGCAGGGGTGGGGTGGGGTGGGGTGGGTGCATACCTATTCAAACCACCACAGCAAGTGTGGTGGTACTACAGAAGTCAATTTGAGAATTGAATTGGATTTAAGTAATAAAGTATAGACAGTGGTTATATTGTATATACAGTAGACAAATTATTCATATAAGCATTTTGTAAAAGTAAAAATTTTCATTTAGATACTCAGAAAAGTGAATGCTTTAAAACTAAGGCATACTTGGTTTAATTTTTTTTAGTTTTGTGTTAATTATTTTGTTTATTAAAAGTTCAAATGTTGTCCCCCCCTTCCTAGTCCCTCCTCAAGAAACCCCCAACCCCATATCCCCTCTCCTTCACATGTAAGAACGTGATTCTCCACCCACTCATTCACTACCAACTCACCCCTCTAGCATCCTCCTTCTCTGACATCAAGAGTCCAAAGGAACAAGCACATCCCCTCGCACTGTGGCCAAATAAGGCAGTTCTCTGCTACCTATGTAGCGGAGGCCACAAACCAGCCCATGTATGCACTTTGGTTGATGGCTTAATCCCTGGTTGCTGTGAGCAGTCCTGCTAGTTGATACCATTGTTCTTTCTAAGGGATTAGAATCCCTTTCAGCACCTTCAGTCTTTCCTCTATCTCTGCCATTGGAGTCCCCAGGTTCATTTTAATAGTTGGCTATAAGTATCTGCATCAGTATTGCTCAGGATTTGGCATCGCATCTCAGAAGACAGCCATACCTGGCTCCAGTCTACAAGCACATCTTGGTATCAACAGTAGTGTGCCCGGTTGGTGTCTGCACATGGGATGGATCCCAAGGTGGGGCAATCTCTGGATGGCCTTTCCTTCATTTTCTGTTCCATTGTTTGTCCCCATATTTCCTTTATACAGGAATAATTCTGGGTTAATTGTTTTTAGATGGGAGGGTAGCCCCATTCCTTAACTGGGGACCATTTATTTCTACTGGAGGTGGTCTCTTCAGATACTATCTCACTGCTAGTGGGCATCTCAGCTAAGGTCATCTCCACTGGGTCCTGGGAGCCTCTGACATTCCTGGTATCTGGGACTTTCTAGTGATGCCTCTCATCACCTCACAGTGATGGATATTTTTATTTATCCTCCTGGCCTTTTGGGTTTCTCTTTTGTCTCCCCCCTTACCTCATCCTGCCTACCGTTTTCCCTCCCCTTCCTGTCTCCCACCCAGGCACTTCCCTCACTTTACCTCCTGTGATTATTTTGTTCCTCCTTATACGTGGGATTGAAACATCCACACTTTGGCCTTTCTGTTGAGCTTCATATGGTCTGTGAATTGTATCATGGGTATTCTGTGCTTTTTGAATAATATCCATTTATCAGAGAGTATATACCATGTATGTCCTTTGGAGTCTGAGTTACCTCACTCAGGATGATATTTTCTAGTTCCATCGATTTGCCTTCAAAATTCATGAAGTTCTAGTTTTTAACAGCTGAATAGTATTCCATTGTTTAAATGTACCATATTTTCTGTATCCATTCTTCAGTTGAGGAATAATTGGGTTGTTTCCACCTTCTGGCTATCACAAATAAGAATTCTGTGAACATAGTGGAGGATATGTCCTTGTGATTTGATGGAGTCTTTTTTGGGTACATGCCAAGTAGTGGTATAGATGGGTCTTCTGGTAGAGCTATTTCTAATTTCTGAAGAACTTCCAAATTATTTTCAAAGTGATATTACCTCCTTGCAAAAACACCAGCAGTGGAGGAGTGTTCCTCTTTCTCCACACCCGCACCTGCATCTGCTGTTAACTGAGTTTTTGATCTTAGTCATTATGATTGGTATAAGGTGGAATCTCGGGGTTGTTTTGATTTGCCTTTCCCTGATGATTAAGGATGTTCAACATAGATGCTTCTTAGCCATTCAAAATTCCTCAGTTGAGAATCCTCTGTTTAGCTCTGTACCCCATTTTTTAGTTGGGCCATTTGGTTTCGTGCAGTCTAACTTCTTGAGTTTTTTTCTATATTTTGGATATTAGCCCTCTATTGGATGAAGTGTTGGTGAAGATCTCTTCCCAATCTGTAGGTGGCTGTTTTGCCCTATTGACAGTGTCTTTTGCCTTACAGAAGTTTTCAGTTTTATGAGTTCTCATTTGTCAATTGTAGATCTTAGAGTCGAGCTGTTGGTGTTCTGTGCAGGAAATTTCCCCCTAAGCCAATGTGCTTGAAGCTAGTTCCCCTTTCCCCTTCTATTAGATTCAGTGTTATGTGATTTTACGTGGAAGTTCTTAATGCACTTGACTTGTGCCTTGTACAGGAGATAAAAGTGGATTAATTTGCATTTTATACACGCAGAACACTAGGTAAACCAGCATTCTCTGTTGAACATGCTTTCTTTGTTCCACTGTATGATTTTGGCTTCTTTGTCAGATGAACAGGGGTATGGGAATATATTTCTGGGTCTTCAATTCTATTCCCTTTGTTGACCTGTCTCAGTACCGATACCATGTAATTTTTAATCACTATTGCTTTGTAGTATACCTTGAGGTCAAGGGAAATTACCAACTCTTGACTTGGTTTGGATTTTCAAGACAGGGTTTCTCTTTGTAGTCTTAGACCATACTGGCCTCAAACTCAGAGATCCATCTGTTTCTGCCTTCCAAATGCTGGGATTGAAGGGATGCCATTCACACACTTGGCTGTTCATTAAATTTTTAATGTTAGAATTTTAATTATGTATGTGTGGATATGTGCAGGTGAGAGCAGGTAGAATTTGAGATTAGTAGAGGGCATCAGATCCCCAGAGCTGGTTATAGGTGATTATAAACTGCTTGATGTGGATGCTAAAATCTAAACTCTGGTCCTCTGCAGGATCAGTACAATTTTTAACTGCTGAGCCATCTCTCCAGTCTTCACTTATGAAATTTTTCATTAATATTTTAAAGTTATCATTGTCATAGGTAAGAAGCCACATGTTACAGTAATGACAGAGTGTAAAACCACATAATCTGGGAAATAAACTGACCACAATCTTTTGCACTTTGCCTGAGTCTGCTTATTTACATAATTTAACCTAGATGTAATTTCCCATAGCATATTCATCAACTTTGTATTTCTTTAAGAAATATGCTAATGGTGGCCTGCATTTACAGAGCCACTCCAGCGTAGATGGCAACCTGACCCACCATGCCTACTCTCCGTGACCTCCTAGCATCAATGAGAACGTGGTGATGGAAGCCATGGCTGCTGGGGTAGACGGTGCAGGGCTAGAGTCTGACCTGGGGCTGGTGGAGGACGACCTCGTACTGCCAGATGATGTGGTACAGTACATTAAGGCTCACACCGGTGGTGCCATGGATGACAGCATGCGGCATGTATATCCCGCAGAAGGTACTGGCTTCCCCGAGAATTCTAAACTGCCCAGTCCCAGGCTACAAGGCCACTGCAGGCTAGCGGCTGCTGACTCCAACATGAGCCCTTCTGCTCCTGGGCTGGGAGGCTGCCAGCTGAGCTACAGCCCCTCCTCCAGCCTCAACAAGAGCAACATGCCTGTGCAGTGGAACGAGGTGAGTTCTGGCACCGTGGATGCCCTACCCACCCAGGTGAAGCCACCCCTTTTTCCTCACAGCAACCTGGTTCAGCAGAAGCCAGCCTTTGCCCACTATCCAGGCTATATCCCACAAGCCCTGCAGAGCGGCTCTGGAGGTCTAGACAGCACCCAACCACACCTACAGCTTCGAGGGGCCCCCTCTTCATCAAGAGGGAGCTACATGCAACAGCCTCGACTGCCAGCTACAGGCAGTCAGTGCCTGGGTGTGACTGCAGCCATGAGCCCTCAGGCCAACTACAGCCAAACCCACCACCAGCTGAGTCCAAACGTTGTCAGTGGATCTCTGAACCAGTTTGCCCCCTCCTGCAGCAATATGGCAGCCAAGCCCAGCCACCTGGGACTCCCTCAGCAAATGGAAGTTGTCCCCAATGCCCCCATCATAAGTGGCCATCAGCGGGAACTTAAATTCATCCCTGGCTGCGGTGTCTCAACCTCACTCAGTCCTGGGCTATCCCCAGCAGGACCGCTACCAACAGTGCTCTGGCCTTCCGTCATCCTATCAGCCTAGCTTCATGGAGTCCCAGCAGAACACGGGCTTTGGTCTCATGCAGCCTCGGCCACCTCTGGAGCCCAACACAGCTAGCCGTCACCGAGGAGTACGTTCTGGGCAACAGCAGTTGTATGCCAGGACCGCTGGCCAAGCCGTGGTCACATAAGCCAACCAAGAGACAGCAGAAGCTATGCCCAAGGGAACAGCAGGGACCATGGTATCCCTAACTCCTCAGCCATCTCAGGACACAGTGCGGTCACAGGACCAGAACATGCTCTACTACTATGGCCAGATCCACATGTGTGAACAGAACGGAGGCTGCCCAGCCATGCAGTCCCAGCTGCCACAACCACAAGGTTGCTCAGACAATATCCAGCCTGAGCCTCTGCCTTCACCAGGAGTCAGCCAGGTGTCCAGCACCATGGACTCCTCCTCCTGCGCCCCCGCCCCCCCCCCCCCCCCAGATTGACTTTGATGCCATCATGGACGATGGCAATCACTCAGGCTTGTTCTCTGGTGCACTGAGCCCAAGCCTTCTCCACAATCTCTCCCAGAATTCCTCACACCTCACCACACCCCAGAATTCCCTGACACTGCCCTCCATCCCCGCGGGCATCAGCAACATGGCTGTTGGTGACATGAGTTCCATGCTCACCAGCTTGGCTGAAGAGAACAAGTTTTTAAATATGATGACCTAGAGGCTCCTGGCTCCTGGCACAGCAGAACTGAGGAAAGTTAACTTCTTGGAATACAAGGGTCTAATTTAGTCTCCTTGTCCAAATGTGTTAATTAGGTCTGAGAGAGTTGGGAAGTAGCGGGTTCAGACTTGCACATATTTTAAGAAAAGATTTAGGGGCATCCTCTCCGTTGTTCGGCCTATTTTTCGGGACACTGAAAAAGTCATATTCAGAAAGAAACTCGTTTACATGAAGCTTGCCAGTCTTTGATGTCTATGAGATTATTAGGTTCTGGCTTCTTCGCCTCTATTATTCAGCTAATGAGAGAGTATTTTGGCCAACGGCTTTCTAAGTACATGCCCAAAGAAGGGAGGGGAGCCACTTTGGGTTTGAATCTGAGACCATATTGGATATTCGCTCTTCTGAGAAGATAGGTTTGCCATTCTACCACCTGCGAGGAAAAGGGATCACTGCTTCTCCTGGATTCGTCCATGAAGTTCGCCAAGGTTGCTCACCACAGAGGAGGAAGGTACAACCCCTGGGATATCCTGGAGTCTCCTCAGTTACTGCTAGCATCTCCACTCCTTAGGCAGGGAAGGACCAGCCGATTTCCTGAGTGGAGAAGAATGAGTAAAACACATATTTTACTATGGGGGTGGGGGGCTCTCCTAGCCTGTTTACAGTGTTCTGAAGTATACAGTGAAGCCCTCCCCCAGGAAGAGGACTTGTGTCTACATACCTGGGGTTTCTGTAGACTAGGAATGGACAGGGCCTCATGGTGAAAGAGGCCTTCCCCAGGCAAAGGAGGTCATGTGTTTACCCGCTTCTGTTTCTCCAGCGCACTATCTGACCACTCTCCCGTGGGAGATTCTAGGGCTCCTCCACACAGTGCTGGTGGCCAGCAGTCAGTACTGAACCACCACATGCAGCCTCTGTACTTTCTGGTCCCCTGGCCTCTCCCCTCCTCTCCAGGTTTTTTGGCACCGACCTGTGATGACATGCACAGTGTTTGTGAGGGAGGGTGAAGGGATTGATTCTTTGACTTTGAGGAACTCTGGACTGAATTTGCTTGTTCAGTATGGCCTGGCCCCAGATTAGAAATGGCATACAGAACTGACTCCAAAAAGAATCAGTCCAAGTGCCCTGCAAGGTGAACCCATGACTCTTCCCACACACATGTCCACATCCCAGACCTGTCCCTCTGAGTTAATAGAAACTTTGCCAAACCAAACCTCACCACTCAGAGCTTCCTTCTGGCCGTGACCTTGACTGCAGTGAGGAACTTCTTAACAGAGTCTGGAACCCCTGTGTCCCCGGGGCAGCAAACTTCTCTGTTTACAATCCAGAGACAGGACGAATTCTAAACAACAGCTCTAGGCCATGCCCATGGGTCTCTGGCTCTCATGGTGTGGGCTCACAGCCTGGCATAGACCCCAGCTCCCCTTTCTCTATCTGTATCTATTTTGTGTTGACATAGTCATGCCTGAATATACTGTGGATGAATCATCCAGCCAAATTTATATTGCCAAACATTTTTAGCTTTTTCTACATGCTATAAATTGAGATGACACGGTCAACTTGTAAATGTCTTTTTTTGTACATTAAAAATATTTTTTCTTAAAAAAACGAAATATGCTAATGACCACAACCACAAATATTTATTACCTGCTCATTTGGTATTTGACAATTCACTCAAGTAAACAAACAAATAAAAATACTGACTATATCTCAGTATAGATCTAAAATAAACTTTATTATGATTTAATTGATCTAAGTTTGAACTTTAACAGTTTGCAAAATAAAGATATTCTTTCACAGTGCCAAACAGATAGAAATATTGCATAGGTTAAGGAAAAAAATCAAATGCACAGGGTTTAAGAAGATGTTATTTTCTTACATTGTATTATTAGAAACACTGGATTTTAAACACATTAATTCCTGAAGAAACTTCAAAACTGAATTTTTGGTAATTTTTAATAAACTCTGTATTTGGTAATGCAAAATAAGCCATAGCAAACTAAGGCATGATTTGTATGCATCAAATCCCCAAATCTTAAATAAAATCACAACAAGTTAGCAAAGGGTACACTTTGAGAAATTTAAAAGTCTTATTTTCTTATACTTGGTTAAGTTCTGTAAGAGAAAAATACTTTCTGGCTGCAATCGGATCAATCAAATTGTCTAGGTTCAGTGAATTCCTACACTTTCTTGCAGCAATAAACAGTGTTTTAAAGCTCAAATGCCTTGTGATATGATGAAAAGTGAATTTTTCTATGTTATTAGATATTTTGTCACAAGTAAGAGAGAATATTGTAAGTTTCTTAAGAAGTTTCAGGAATTTAGGCCTTTCAAGCATATTTCTCAGTCTGGAATACTTCAACTATTTTCTTAGTTTCTTTTATCCTACAGATTTTAACCTTAAACTGTCAGTTATTTTATAATACTGGCCATCTTCTTCTCACTCTGTTTAGAAAGCATGACCATAATTGTCTATGTGTCTTCAGCATTTCCTGGATTCAGAGTTCACAAAAAACTGCCTTAGGTGTTATTCTTTCTTCAGCCTCATCTATCTAAATTAAACAGGAAAACTAATAAGGGTTCAATACCATTACAGAAATCACCAACTTTTAAATGTTTTTATTAGCATGTGACATAAAAATTGTTTTATGACATTTTCATATGTATGTGAGAGATGTGTGTTTTGACTCTATTCAAAATCCTCTTCATTCATTCCCCATTAACTTCTTTCTGTCCCCTCCTATTCTGGTAAAACTGTTTTCTTTTCTCAAAAACCCTCTCCTTTTACTTTCCCTATACATAAATCCAATCTCCAGTCTCTCTCTCTTTCTCTCTCTCTCTCTCTCTCTCTCTCTCTCTCTCTCTCTCTCTCTCTCTGACACACACACACACACACACACACACGACAAGGAAGAGAGAAAACGTAACTAAGACAAGGTTTATGAGACTATAATCAGAACTCTAATAGAGGTTTCAAACAATCGTCAAATATGAAAAGAAAGGTCAAACACAAGATATGTGTCAATACTAACAAAAATCCATATGGCTTTTACATATACAAAAAGTGGTATTAATGGCAGCACAATTTTCTCATGTTTCCTTATCACAGACATTAGCAACCTACGGATATGCTGTTTTCTTCTCTTTTAAACTTTGAAATTTTTACCCATCCCTATAAGATAAGAAGCATGACTTCTATTTGACACACCATATTACCAAATCACTGGACTCAAACACAAACAGTAATAAGGTAGCCATGAATGTATCTGGCAGATAACACACGTGACACAATCAATTACAAAAATAAAAAAGTCATCTGGAGGAGAAAAATCTAGATACAATGAAACTATAGCATAAATTTGAAAACAAAGGGCTGATATCAGGTAATATGTAAAATTAGGGTTCATGCTATGTCTTAGTTAAATGTATGGACACAGCTAATTAAACTGGTCTCAGATATATTTTAGAATTCTGAATCTTCAGATTGACACAAAGTTCCAGCTTAGATGACATATATGTACAAAATCAGCTGTTTAAGATTTCATGCAATATATATTCCAAGCCATTATATATTTCCTTTCAGTGAGGACAAAAATAGATTAATTTCACTTTACCTCAACACGCAATTTACATTTTAATTATATATATATATATATATATATATATATATATATATATATATATATTACATTTCAATATTATCCCCTTTCCAGGTTTCCTGTCCATAAGCCCCCATCCCATCCTCCTCCCTCTTCTCTCCCCAAACACCTAGCCTTTTGCCTCCCTGCTCTGACATTCCCCTATATTGGGGGGTCCACCATTGGCAGGACCAAGGGCTTCTTCTCCCATTGGTGCCCAACAAAGCCATCCTCTGCTACATATGCAGCTGGAGCCATGAGTCTGTCCATGTGTACTCTTTGGGTGGTGGTTAAATCCCTGGAAGCTCTGGTTGGTTGGTATCGTTTTTATTCTGGGATTGCAACCCCATCAGCTTCCTCAATTCTTTTCTTTAACTCTTTCAATCGGGACCCTATTCTCAGGTCAATGGTTGGCTGTGAGCATTTGCCTCAGTATTTGCCATGTTCTGGCAGAGCTTCTCATGAGACAGCTATATCAGGCTCCTATCAGCATGCACTTCTTGGCATCAGCAATATTGTCTGGGTTTGGGGCTGTATATATATATGGACTGGATTCTCAAGTAGGGGAGACTATGAATGGCCATTCTTTCAGTCTCTGCTCCAAACTTTATCTCCACATCTTCTACTATGAATATTTTTGTTCCCATTTTAAGAAGGACTGAAGCATCCACACTTTGATCATCCTTTTTCTTGAGCTTCATGTGATGTGTGGAGTGTATCTTGGGTAATCTGTGTTTTGGGCTAATATCCACTTATCAGTGAATGCATACCCTGTGTATTTTGTGATTGGGTGACCTCACTCAGGATTGTATTGTCTAGTTCCATCCATTTGCCTGTGAATTTCATGAAGTCATTGTTTTTAATAGCTGAGGAGTACTCCATTGTGTAAATGTAGAACATTTTCTGTATCCATTCCTCTGCTGAGGGACATTTCGTTTCTTTCCAGCATCTGGTTATTATAAATAAGGCTGAGATGAACATAGTGCAATGTGTGTCTTTGCTGTATGTTAGAGCATCTTTTGGGTATATGCCTAGGAGTGGTATAGCTGGGTCCTCATGTAGTGCAATGTCCAATTTTCTGAGGAACCTCCAGACTGGTTTCCAGAATGGTTGTACCAGTTTGCAATCCCACCAGCAATGGAGGAGTGTTCCTCTGTCTCTACATCCTCGCCAGCATCTCTTGTCACCTGAGTTTTTTATCTCAGCCATTCTGAGTGTCCTGAGGTGGAATCTGAGGGTTGTTTTGATTTGCATTTTGCTGACAGCTAAGGATGTTAAGCATTTCCTTGGGTACTTCTCAGCCTTTAGATAATCCTCAGCTGAGAATTCTTTGTTTAGCTCTGCACCCCATTTTTAATAGGGTTATTTGACTTTCTAGTATATAACTCCTTGAGTGTTTTGTATATATTAGATATTAGCCATCTATCAGATGTAGGATTGGTAAAGATCTTTTCACAATCTGTTGGTTTCCATTTTGTCCTAATGAGAGTGTCCTTTGCCTTATAGAAACTTTGCAATTTTATGAAGTCCCGTTTATCAAGTCTTGATCTCAAAGTGTAAACCATTGGTTTTCTCTTCAGGATATTTTCCCCAGTGCCCATGTGTTCCAGGCTCTTCACCACTTTTCCTTCTATTAAGAGTGAGTGTATCTGGTTTTATATGGAAGTCCTTGATTCACTTGGATTTAAGCTTTGTACGGGGTGATAAGAAAGTATCAGTATGCATTCTTCTACAGGATGCCTTCCAGTTAAACCAGCACCATATGTTGAAAATGCTATCATTTTTCCACTGGATGGTTTTAGTTCCTTTGTCAAAGATCAAGTGACCATAGGTGTGTGGGCTCATTTCTGACACTTCAATTCTTTTTTTTTTTTTTTATTAACTTGAGTATTTCTTATATACAATTCCAGTGTTATTCCCTTTCCCGGTATCCGGGCATACATCCCCCTCCCCCCTCCCCTTCCTTATTGGTGTTCCCCTCCCAACCCTCCCCCCATTGCCGCCCTCCCCCCAACAGTCTAGTTCACTGGGGGTTCAGTCTTAACAGGACCCAGGGCTTCCCCTTCCACTGGTGCTCTTACTAGGATATTCATTGCTACCTATGAGGTCAGAGTCCAGGGTCAGTCCATGTATAGTCTTTAGGTAGTGGCTTAGTCCATGGAAGCTCTGGTTTCTTGGCATTGATGTACATATGGGGTCTCGAGCCCCTTCAAGCTCTTCCAGTTCTTTCTCGGATTCCTTCAACGGGGGTCCTATTCTCAGTTCAGTGGTTTGCTGCTGGCATTTGCCTCTGTATTTGCTGTATTCTGGCTGTGTCTCTCAGGAGCGATCTACATCCGGCTCCTGTCGGTCTGCACTTCTTTGCTTCATCCATCTTGTCTAATTGGGTGGCTGTATATGTATGGGCCACATGTGGGGCAGGCTCTGAATGGATGTTCCTTCAGTCTCTTTTTTAATCTTTGCCTCTCTCTTCCCTGCCAAGGGTATTCTTGTTCCCCTTTTAAAGAAGGAGTGAAGCATTCACATTTTGATCATCCGTGTTGAGTTTCATTTGTTCTAGGCATCTAGGGTAATTCAAACATTTGGGCTAATAGCCACTTATCAATGAGTGCATACCATGTATGTCTTTCTGTGATTGGGTTAGCTCACTCAGGATGATATTTTCCAGTTCCAATTTGCCTACGAATTTCATAAAGTCGTTGTTTTTGATAGCTGAGTAATATTCCATTGTGTAGATGTACCACATTTTCTGTATCCATTCCTCTGTTGAAGGGCATCTGGGTTCTTTCCAGCTTCTGGCTATTATAAATAAGGCTGCAATGAACATAGTGGAGCACGTGTCTTTTTTATATGTTGGGGCATCTTTTGGGTATATGCCCAAGAGAGGTATAGCTGGATCCTCAGGCAGTTCAATGTCCAATTTTCTGAGGATCCTCCAGACTGATTTCCAGAATGGTTGTACCAGTATGCAATCCCACCAACAATGGAGGAGTGTTCCTCTTTCTCCACATCCTCGCCAGCATCTGCTGTCCCCTGAGTTTTTGATCTTAGCCATTCTCACTGGTGTGAGGTGAAATCTCAGGGTTGTTTTGATTTGCATTTCCCTTATGACTAAAGATGTTGAACATTTCTTTAGGTGTTTCTCAGCCATTTGGCATTCCTCAGCTGTGAATTCTTTGTTTAGCTCTGAACCCCATTTTTTAATAGGGTTATTTGTTTCCCTGTGGTCTAACTTCTTGAGTTCTTTGTATATTTTGGATATAAGGCCTCTATCTGTTGTAGGATTGGTAAAGATCTTTTCCCAATCTGTTGGTTGCCGTTTTGTCCTAACCACAGTGTCCTTTGCCTTACAGAAGCTTTGCAGTTTTATGAGATCCCATTTGTCGATTCTTGATCTTAGAGCGTAAGCCATTGGTGTTTTGTTCAGGAAATTTTTTCCAGTGCCCATGTGTTCCAGATGCTTCCCTAGTTTTTCTTCCATTAGTTTGAGTGTGTCAGGTTTGATGTGGAGGTCCTTGATCCACTTGGACTTAAGCTTTGTACAGGGTGATAAGCATGGATCGATCTGCATTCTTCTACATGTTGACCTCCAGTTGAACCAGCACCATTTGTTGAAAATGCTATCTTTTTTCCATTGGATGGTTTTGGCTGCTTTGTCAAAAATCAAGTGACCATAGGTGTGTGGGTTCATTTCTGTGTCTTCAATTCTATTCCATTGGTCTATCTGTCTGTCTCTGTACCAATACCATGCAGTTTTTATCACTATTGCTCTGTAATACTGCTTGTGTTCAGGGATAGTGATTCCCCCTGAAGTCCTTTTATTGTTGAGGATAGCTTTAGCTATCCTGGGTTTTTTGTTATTCCAGATGAATTTGCAAATTGTTCTGTCTAACTCTTTGAAGAATTGGATTGGTATTTTGATGGGAATTGCATTGAATCTGTAGATCGCTTTTGGTAAAATGGCCATTTTTACTATATTAATCCTGCCAATCCATGAGCATGGCAGATCTTTCAATCTTCTGAGGTCTTCTTCAATTTCCTTCTTCAGTGTCTTGAAGTTCTTATTGTACAGATCTTTTACTTGCTTTGTTAAAGTCACACCGAGGTACTTTATATTATTTGGGTCTATTATGAAGGGTGCCGTTTCCCTAATTTCTTTCTCGGCTTGTTTCTCTTTTGTATAGAGGAAGGCAACTGATTTATTTGAGTGAATTTTATACCCAGCCACTTTGCTGAAGTTGTTTATCAGCTTTAGTAGTTCTCTGGTGGAACTTTTGGGATCACTTAAATATACTATCATATCATCTGCAAATAGTGATATTTTGACTTCTTCTTTTCTGATCTGTATCCCTTTGACCTCCTTTTGTTGTCTGATTGCTCTGGCTAGAACTTCAAGAACTATATTGAATAAGTAGGGAGAGAGTGGGCAGCCTTGTCTAGTCCCTGATTTTAGTGGGATTGCTTCAAGTTTCTCTCCATTTAGTTTAATGTTAGCAACTGGTTTGCTGTATATGGCTTTTACTATGTTCAGGTATGGGCCTTGAATTCCTATTCTTCTTTCCAGGACTTTTATCATGAAGGGGTGTTGAATTTTGTCAAATGCTTTCTCAGCATCTAATGAAATGATCATGTGGTTTTGTTCTTTCAGTTTGTTTATATAATGGATCATGTTGATGGTTTTCCGTATATTAAACCATCCCTGCATGCCTGGGATGAAGCCTACTTGGTCATGGTGGATGATTGTTTTGATGTGCTCTTGGATTTGGTTTGCCAGAATTTTGTTGATTATTTTTGCGTCGATATTCATAAGGGAAATTGGTCTGAAGTTCTCTTTCTTTGTTGTGTCTTTGTGTGGTTTAGGTATAAGAGTAATTGTGGCTTCATAGAAGGTATTCGGTAGTGATCCATCTGTTTCAATTTTGTGGAATAGTTTGGATAATATTGCTATGAGGTCTTCTATGAAGGTTTGATAGAATTCTGCACTAAACCCGTCTGGACCTGGGCTCTTTTTGGTTGGGAGACCTTTAATGACTGCTTCTATTTCCTTAGGAGTTATGGGGTTGTTTAACTGGTTTATCTGTTCCTGATTTAACTTCGGTACCTGGTATTTGTCTAGGAAATTGTCCATTTCCTGAAGATTTTCAAGTTTTGTTGAATATAGGTTTTTATAGTAAGATCTGATGATTTTTTGAATTTTCTCTGAATCTGTAGTTATGTCTCCCTTTTCATTTCCGATTTTGTTAATTTGGACGCACTCTCTGTGTCCTCTCCTTAGTCTGGCTAAGGGTTTATCTATCTTGTTGATTTTCTCAAAGAACCAACTTTTGGTTCTGTTGATTCTTTCTATGGTCCTTTTTGTTTCTACTTGGTTGATTTCCGCTCTGAGCTTGATTATTTCCTGCCTTTTACTCCTCCTGGGTGTATTTGCTTCTTTTTGTTCTAGAGCTTTTAGGTGTGCTGTCAAGCTGCTGACATATGCTCTTTCCTGTTTCTTTCTGCAGGCACTCAGCGCTATGAGTTTTCCTCTTAGCACAGCTTTCATTGTGTCCCATAAGTTTGGGTATGTTGTACCTTCATTTTCATTAAATTCTAAAAAGTTTTTAATTTCTTTCTTTATTTCTTCCTTGACCAGGTTATCATTGAGTAGAGCATTGTTCAATTTCCACGTATATGTGGGCATTCTTCCTTGATTGTTATTGAAGACCAGTTTTAGGCCGTGGTGGTCCGATAGCACGCATGGGATTATTTCTATCTTTCTGTACCTGTTGAGGCCCGTTTTTTGACCAATTATATGGTCAATTTTGGAGAAAGTACCATGAGGAGCTGAGAAGAAGGTATATCCTTTTGCTTTAGGATAGAATGTTCTATAAATATCCGTTAAGTCCATTTGGCTCATGACTTCTCTTAGTCTGTCTACATCTCTGTTTAATTTCTGTTTCCATGATCTGTCCATTGATGAGAGTGGGGTGTTGAAATCTCCCACTATTATTGTGTGAGGTGCAATGTGTGTTTTGAGCTTTAGTAAGGTTTCTTTTACATATGTAGGTGCCCTTGTATTTGGGGCATAGGTATTTAGGATTGAGAGTTCATCTTGGTGGATTTTTCCTTTGATGAATATGAAGTATCCTTCCTTATCTTTTTTGATGACTTTTAGTTGAAACTTGATTTTATTTGATATTAGAATGGCTACTCCAGCTTGCTTCTTCTGACCATTTGCTTGGAAAATTGTTTTCCAGCCTTTCACTCTGAGGTAATGTCTGTCTTTGTCTCTGAGGTGTGTTTCCTGTAGGCAGCAGAATGCAGGGTCCTCGTTGCGTATCCAGTTTGTTAATCTATGTCTTTTTATTGGGGAGTTGAGGCCATTGATGTTGAGAGATATTAAGGAATAGTGATTATTGCTTCCCGTTATATTCATATTTGGATATGAGGTTATGTTTGTGTGCTTTCCTTCTCTTTGTTTTGTTGCCAAGACAATTAGTTTCTTGCTTCTTCTAGGGTATATCTTGCCTCCTTATGTTGGGGTTTACCATTTATTATCCTTTGTAGTGCTGGATTTGTAGAAAGATATTGTGTAAATTTGGTTTTCTATTCAATTGTTCTACCTGTTTGTCTCTGTACCTATACCATACAGTTTTATCACTATTGCTCTGTAATACTGCTTGAGGTCAGTGATGATGATTCCCCCAGAAGTTCTTTTATTGTTGAGGATAGTTTATGCTGACAGTGGGATGTTTAAATCTCCCACTGTTATTGTGTGAGGTGCAATTTGTATTTTGAACTTTAGTAAGGTTTCTTTTATGAATGTAGGTTCCCTTGCATTTGGAGGGTAGATAATCAGGACTGAGTGTTCATCTTGTTGGATTTTCCTTTGATGAATATTAAGTGTCTTTCCTTATCTTTTTTGATAGCTTTTGCTTGAAAATTGATTTTCTTCGATATTACAATAGTTACTCCAGCTTGGTTCTTGTGACCATTAGCTTGTAAATTTGTTTTCCAGGCTTTCACTCTGAGGTAGTATCTATCTTTTTCACTCGGGTGTGTTTCCTCTTTGCAGCAAAATACTGGGTCCTCTTTACATGTTTAGTCTGTTGGTCTGTCTTTTTATTGGGGAATTGAATCAATTGATGTTAAGAGATATTAAGGAATAGTGATTTTTTTCCTGTTATTTTTGTTGTTAAAGATAGAATTGTTTGTGTGGCTCTCTTCTTTTGGGTTTGTTACACGAAAATTACCTTCTTGCTTTTTCAAGGGTGTACTTTTCCTGTTTATGCTGGAGTTTTCATCTGTTATCCTCTGTAGGGCTGGATTTGTGGAAAAACTATTTTGTAAATTTGTTTTTTTCATGGAATATCTTGGTTTCTCCCTCTATATTAATTGAGAGTTTTTCTGAATATAGCAGCCTTAGCTGGCATTTGTGTTCTCTTAGGGTTTGTATAACATCTGCCCAGGATCTGGCTTTGCTAGTCTGGAGAGAAGTCTGGTGTAATTCTGATAGGTCTGCCTTTTACTGTTACTTAACCTTTTTTTCCCTACTGCTTTTAATATTCTTTTTTTGTTTTTTGCATTTGATGTTTTGACTAATATGTGTTGGGAGGAATTTCTTTTCTTGTCCAACTTATTTAGTGTTCTGTAGCCTTCCTGTATGTTTATGGGCATCTCTTTCTTTAGGTTAGGGGATTTTCATCTATAATTTTGTGAAAGATATTTAAGTTGGACCTTTAAGTTGGGAACCTTTGCTTTCTTCTATACCTAATATCCTTAGGTTTGACCTTCTCATTGTGTCCTGGATTTCATGATGTTTTGGTTTAGGAGCTTTTTGCGTTTTACATTTTCTTTTAGTGTTGTGACAATGTTTTCTATGATATCTTCTGCTCCTGTGGTTCTCTCTTCTGTCTCTTGTATTTTGATGGTGATCTATGACATCTGATCTCTTTCCTAGGTTTTCTATCTCCAGGGTTGTCTCCCTCTGTAATTTCTTTATTGTTTTTGTTTCCATTTTTAGATCCTGGATGGTTTTGTTCAATTCCTTCACATGTTTGGTTGTGTTTTCCTGTATTTCTTTAAGGGGTTTTTGTGTTTCCTCTTTAAGTGCTTCTACTTGTTTACCTGTGTTTTCCTGCATTTCTTTAAGGGAGTTATTTATGTCCTTCCTAAAGTCCTATATCATTATCATGAAATGTGATTTTAAAACCAAATCTTGCTTTGAAGGTGTTCTGGGTTATCCAGTATTTGCTTTGGTGCAAAAAAAAATGGGTTATGATCATGCCAAGTAGTCTTGGTTTCCGTTGCTCAGGGTCCTGGTCTTGCTTCTCACCATTTGCTTATCTCTGGTATAACTTGTCTTGCTGTCTTTGACAGTGACTTGACATTCCTGTAAGCCTGTGTGTTATCACTCCTGGATATTGGCTTTCTCTCATCAGGATCTCAGTACAGAGAGCTGTGGGATGGGATCAGCTCAGGGCGCAGGCAGAAACTGGAAGGAACCTGTCCCAGACTGCTCCTTGATCCCTGTGTCCAGAGGGTTTCAGGTGGGTTTCTCTTGGGTCAGGAATGTGAGAAGAAGTGGTGGTCTCCCCTGTACTCTCAGGATTGTCTGCACTTCTGAGAATTCAGCTCTTTCTCCCACTGCATCTGGGTACAGAGTGTTGTGGGACCAGGTTAACTCTGGGCCCAGGTGAAAACAGGATGCAATGTAAAGTCTTAGAGAAATATAAAATATTTAATAACAGCTGTAATGTAAGCTAAATGGAAAACTCTAAGAGAGATAAAAATAAATTCATAAGGACACAGAATGCTGGGTGTGAAGTTGTGGTGGATTCTGCAGAGTCTTGTGGAGTAGGTACTTTAGTAAGTCTCAGAAAGAAGAAATGATGTAACTACATCACTCTGAAGACTCTGAGATCAGGGTAAAGAGGGAGGTGGGAAGAGCATTAACTGCCCACAGCTTTTGCATAGAGAAGCTCTACTGACTGTATTCAGCCATCACAATGTTGCTATGTTCTACTCAGTTTCTTCAGTTCGGCATTGCTCCAGTCATCAAAAACGCATTTAGGAATGATAATATTAGTATTTCTCAGCAGTGGATATCATATGCTTTCAACATATTAGTCGAACTGCCAGGAGAGATCTGGAAGTGCAAAAATTTATTTCCCAGCATAAAGGAAGCAACTCTTTTTTCTTAGAACATTAAATACTGTTTTCTTTTCCTCCAGTACTGTAGGAATCTTCATTCATGGCATCTTTGGGTAGCAGCTGAATTTGCAAGGGGTTCTGTCTCTTTGCATGCACTCTTCTGCATTTGTAGTGTTTATCTTACTTTTATAGAATGGGTGGCCTGTGGATTGTGACCAACCTCTAGCAGGCCACTGTCTACCCTGTGTGGTTGTCGTGATGGGCAATTGGTTCAGAGAAGCTGAGTATGCTGTTTTCTTCCTGTGACTTTATTAATATTGAATCACTGAGTCTAGTCGAATTCCGTTAACTTGGTGGTTTATAACATTTTTTGTTTGAATTTATTTTTACAGTCGAAAATATTTTTTTGGTGAAATTGGAGATTTCCCAGGGCTTCATGCATTCTAGGTAAGTATATTACCATTGAAAGTTATCCCCCAGCCCTTTAAAATTTTTCTTTTGGGGACGGCAGAAGCCACCCAAGCTGACTAGGTTTCACTACAAAAAATAAATGCAGGAACAAGAAGTGTGAAAGCTGGAAGAGCAGATCAGTGCATAGGCTGTGGAGAGAGAAAATATTGGAGTTATGAAGGCAGTGACAGGGGTGAGAGTGAAGAATTCAATTGTGGCACATGTCCTTATCCAGTAGAGTCAGCGGGATAGTGTTCAGCAGCCTGGAGTTTATTCAGATGGAGACTCAGCTCGAAAAACATGCTGGTCCGCCATGTGATTGACCTGGCTTAGGCAATATTGGAGGCTTGAGGAGTGTTTCAATTCCTCAGCTGGACTTTCTTGAGAGAACCAACAGTGTCCATGATCTCACCGAGTGCTATGTCATGGTCTATGGTCCTAGTGAGGCTAAGGTCTATGTTAATGTCTGTGGATATTCATGGTCTGTGCTGTCACATTAAACTCCGTTGATGTCCTTGGGTGTGCAGATGCAGGAAGCCATGTTTCTCTGAGTGATCTTCATGGACACCTGAGGACATGGTGATATCTAGCTCATACTATGTCTAAGGGCCACGCCATGGTTGAAGTTTGTGGTACTACTACAACTCATGTCTATGTTCATGTCCATTTCCATGTGCATGTCTATGGCCAGTGTTACCAACAAATACAATGCAGATATCCATGGTCTATACTGAAGTAGGAAGCCAGCATGTGGATGACTATGGGTTATGCTACAGCCAGGGGCAATATATCTTACTAAATAGCTGGTCCTGCCACCTGAAATCATGGTGATCTCTGTGGTCCAGGCTGCCTACAAGGGCCTTGTCTGGGTGCATTATCCTATTGCTGCCTGTAGTTGTGTTTATGGTCTGTGGGGTGACTGAAAGCATATGGAAGGCCATGATACATTTTGCTGCTGAATTCAAAGAGCAGGCAAGCTACTTTGACACTGATAATGCCTTCAGACACACAGTTAAGAGTAACAGGGAAGGCCTCTATGCAAACCCCTACCACAGCTACCCCATCCCCCAATAACAGCCAAAGCAAGAAGCCATTGAAAAGAATACTTAAAAAACCGTGATAAGGATGGTCATGTGTAGTTCTTGATAAATGATGGCTTTCAGAGGGGTTGCAGCAGGAAAAACCTCAGTTTTTTTAAAGAAGCAGGCCACTGAAAATTTGACCTTGTTTCATTGAATATATAAATAACACAAACAGAATATTTTTTCTCTTATTTTTTGTTAGTGAATATCACAATGGTGGGGGGATGTCAGATACAGAAGAACTGGGAAGTAAGTGTGATTGAAGTATATCATGTGAATTTCCCATAGAATCAATCACATTATGTTTAAAAGGATTTAGATGAGATTTACAGTAGAAAAACTATACTCAAACCAAACAACCACACTATAACTCTTGTTTTTGTTTTTGTTTTTTTCTTGCCCTGTTTTTTTGTTGTTGGTTTGTTTGTTTGACTGTTTGTTTGTTTGTTTTGTTTTTGGTTTCCTGAGAAAACACTATGAACATAGTAAGCATTTTCCATCACGAATGTGTAACTGGGTTATGCTGGGTTTTAGGGTGAGCTGTGCTTTCTGAGAAGCAGAGTGGGATTAACCTTCCTGCAAAGAGCTTATTAGTGGTTAATAGACCAGTGTAATATGAAGTAAACTTTATCTTCGATAGACACAAGAAAAATGTGCCCTTTAAATATTTCTATTTTGAAGGAATAGAGGGGGGGATACTTTCCCATGATGGAATGGGTCCAAGAGTTTGAGAAGAGATAGATATTTGGAAGGTACCAATGGTACCTTCTGAATAAAAGGTACCTAGAAGAACATTGGAACAACTTATATTAATCCTAGTTATATCTGATTTGTTTGATCTGACTGCCATTAGTTTGCCTCTGTATCATGGGTAAAGCTGGCCCTGTTTTACTCTGTTTATAGTCTTAACTATTTATTACTTTTTTACATGAATGATAGACTGCCTGACAGTATGATATGCCATTTCCAGCCTCTGAATTTTTATTTTAAAAGAGGATAAGTTAGGTATAGGATTCTCTGGTAGAGTGGCATCAAAATCATCCGCATTAACTTCTATTGCATTGGAGTTACACTGGATTAGAATACCCATACAATTTTGTGGTGAGTAGTCAGGTGATGGTCATTGAGTAAGACTGAGTTTGATATCTGAATTCATACTTCTGGATGATGTTGTATTTGCAGGTTTTGTAGTGTACTGACTGATACATTGGATACTTTATGTTAGCAACCTGACTGGAGAAGAATATTGTGATAGTTTGTATATGCTCAGCCACAGATGTAGCACTATTCGGAGGTGTGGACTTGTTGGAGTAGGTTTGACCTTGTTGGAGTAGGTATGTCATTGAAGGCATGGGATTTAAGACCCTAGTCTTAGCTACCTGGAAGCAAGTCTTCTCCTAGTAGCCTTCAGATGAAGATGTAGAACTGTCAGCCCTGCCTGTACACTACCATTCTATTGCCATGATAATAATGTACTGAACCTCTCAACCCATAAGACAGCCCCAATTAAATATTTTCCTTATAAGAGTGCCTTGATCATGGTGTCTGTTCACAACAGTAAAAGTCTAAGACAGAGTTTTTAGTTGAAGCATGTGTTGACTGAAAATGGTAGTGGTTGATATCCCTAAGACAATATCATCCTAAATTTGATGAATTGTACTGTAGAATATATCAGTCATTCCAAAAGAAACAGAGAACTAAGATCTAGAGAAACTGAGATAATCTTAAAGCATCTTGAAAACTACCTAGGTTCTGTTATAGCCAGGAGATCTGTAATCACAAAAGGTGACTTTTAGACGGGAGACACGCTAAAGTATCCATGTTCTTGGTGAGACCCTTGTCTGTCCAACTGGTATAACAAATGGAGAGTGATAATTACGTTCAGAATCTAGTATTGGGTTAATTTTGGAAGAACAGACTACTCTAAAGGACTTTGAAGGGGATGAAGTAGATTGTAGACTTGAAAGTAATATGGGAATCATAAAAAGTATAGCTGGGACAAGTGTTGCCCAAACTGTAGAATAGTAATACAGGGAATGAAAGCAAGAGTATTAATAGGTAGTAGGGATGGCTCCTAGAGCAAATGATATTATGTTCTATAAAGACATGGTTGCATCTGAAGCCCCTTCCATTTTAATTGGAGATGGTATTGTTCCAAATAGTGAATGTATCCGGTGTAACCAGTAAATATTTCCTCTTATGGATGCATGTGGATAAAACATAATTTGTCAACATTTTCTTGGTCTAGTTATCCTACATTGGATAGGACTAAAATTAGAGGGCATCTGAGGGCAACTTCAAACCTGACCTGACAGCAATGTGGGACAAGTTTTGGAAATGGGTCATAAACATTGATGAATTAGTATGTGTATGAAAAATAGGATTAATTTGAATTTAGATGGATTTTAGGGCATCTTGTCCTCAATTGAACAAGGTCAGGAAGATGGCTTGGTTTGGAAACTGATAGAATTTTATTATACATGGTTTTTGCTTATATATTCACTTGCTTGCTTTTGAAGACCAGAGAGGTAGACAAAAATATTTTGTTTTGTTTTGATGAATTGAGGTTCCTTAACATTTTACTTGTCACCATTTGACTCCCTTAGAGCCTTTGAAAAAATTTCTGTCTTTATTGTCCCACCTCATTGTAAAACACGGTCTCTTTGACCAAGATAAAAGAGGACTTCCCAATTGTGGGACCCAACTGCAGCTGCCTCATTGTTTTATGGCCCACTGAAAGATCCCAAAATGGCATCAGACCCACTGGAGATGGAATTAAAAATGATTATGAACCACTACATATGGATGCTGGAAAACAGTACTACACATTCTTCTTTCATTTTTTTTTTCCGGAGTTGAGGACAGTACTACACATTCTTGACTGCTAACTGCTGAACCAGTTCTCCACCCCTACAAGTTTAAGCATATACATATGCATACATATGTATGTGTGTGTGTGTGTGTGTGTGTGTGTGTGTGTGTGTGTGTGAGAGAGAGAGAGAGAGAGAGAGAGAGAGAGAGAGCACTTTTGTAAAGATCAAGATATTCAGATGATAGCTAGCTAGAGTGAATCAAGTAAATATTACATATAAGTGCACCGAGGTTAGAACTTGAAAGTTTTAATAACCTTTGTACAGATATCTAGACTGTCAATTGTCTTTACCATTTAGGATCCTAACTTTGTGATTGTATTTTATAATACAGAATTTTTCTTATGAAATGCATATTTTATATTCACCTTCTATTAAATATTTTTCTCCAAGTTATAAGTTCTTGTTTTATATGCTTATATCTTGATACACAGAAATAAAATACAAATAAAACCTTTCTCAATTTACAAGAGAAGGCTGAATTTAAATAACATTTAAGATGTAATGCAAACTCACAGTTAATTGTCAACACAAAGTTGAATTATAAAGTATTTGTGACTTTTAGTTATTTTTAAAAAGTTATTTCACATGTGTGACATTGGACATTGGACTATCTTATGGACAGGAAGAAACGGGACCAAAAATACATATACCAACATTTTTTAAATATTGAGTCTACAATTTTAATTTCTTTATAAAAACCATTGCTCCCCTGAAGAAGAACTGGTTATTTTTCCTGGTGCACTAAGAGAAAAGAAAGAATTTGGATATGGTCCTCCATCACTTCATTGTTTTTCATATGTTTATTGGTAAAGTAAACTGACTAGAAAATATATTAAGTCTTGCTTTCATACCCATGACCTAATACAAGTTCTTTAATTGTAGAAACTTTGTCAGTTTTAATTTAAAGTATCATCGATATGTAAGGACTTACTCTATATGCATAAATTGCATGTGTTGCTCTATTCACATCTTAAATTTTCATCTTTCTGGGTTTTTTATGAACACAATTTATTATTATTATTATTATTATTATTATTTACTAGTGGAAGTAAGTGTGTGATATATGAGAAGATATGTATGGAAATTAGATAATTTCATAGAGTCATTTCTGACTTTTCCCCTTGGTGTGAGAGTGTCAGGCTCATTTGGAAACTATATTTCCATGCTGATATATCTCAACAGCTCCATCTTTGGGGTTCATTTTTTCCATGTATTGTTATGGGATGATTCTAGTTCATTTCTCACTTTTACATCTACTTTGAAACTAGATGTCATATTTTCATATGTTTTAATGATGTTTGTTATGTATCTTTTACTTGTGGATACAGAATTTGATTTAGCATCTTATAGAAAGCCAATGTTGTTAGTAAAATATTTTTGGTCTTTTTTATTCTGATAATTCATTATCATCCTTAATTTTTGAAAGACAGCTTTGCTTATTTCTTTCAGAAATTGAATTATGACAGTCCGTTTCCTTATGGCTTTTAGAGTAATTGTCAAAGGAATGTGCTAAGTTTTATGAGGAATATCTGAAACGTTGATTTACCTCCTCCCTTTTTTTTCAAACTTTTAGGTCTGAATTTGTTGGTACTTTTGACAGCTTGACTGTAACTATTAAACATTATATAGAGCATCTTTTTTTTATCAGCTCTGTTTGGAGTACAGTAGGCACTTCTGTCCATGGATGTATATTACATTTCTAGGACAGGGGACTGGGACAGCATTGAGTACTTTGCTATTCCGTTATGTTCTTAAAGTTCTAATTTGTATAACTAAAAGTCTACAATGGGTGAATATTTGCTCATTTTATAATGTAACAAACAGTACTTTTTTTATATTTCAGTACACTTTTTTATTTTACTCATTATTGGTTATTTTCTATTTATATTTCAAAAGATACTCCCTTTTCTGGTTTACCATCCATAAGCCCTAGATCTATTACCACTCTCATTTTTTCTATAAGGGTCTTTCCCCTCGCCAACCACCCTCCCTTCCTGCCTCTCCACCCTGACATTCCCCTATAATTGGAGGTTCAACCTTGGCAGGACCAAGGGAGTCTCCTCACATTGGTGCCCAACAAGGCCATCCTCTGCTGCATATGAAAGTGGAGTCATGGATCTGTCCATGTGTAGGCTTTCGTTAGTGGTTTAGTCCCTGGGAGCTCTGGTTGTTGGTATTGTTGTTCTCATGGGGATCCAAGCCCCTTCGACTCCTTCAATCCTTTTAATAACTCCTCCAACAGAGACCCCGTTCTCAGTTCAATGGTGTGCTGCTGGCATTCACGGCTATATTTGACATGCTCTGGCTGAGCCTCTCAGGAGACAGCTGTATCAGGCTCCTCTCAGCATGCACATCTTACCTTCATCAATATTGCCAAGTTTTGGTGGCTGTATATGTATGGGCTGGATTCCCAGGTGGGATAATCTCTGAATAGCTGTGCTCCGAATTTGTCTCCATATCTCCTACTATGGATATTTTTTGGTCCCCCTTTTAAAACAGACAGAAGCATTCTCACTTTGGTTGTCCTTCTTCTTGAGCATCATGTGGTCTGTGGATTGTATCTTGGGTAATTTGAGCTTTTGGGCTAATATCCACTTGTCATCCACTGAATGCATAACATGTGTGTTTTTTGTGATTGGGTTACCTCACTCAGGATGGTATTATCTAGTTCCATTCATTTGCCTAGGGATTTCGTGAAGCCATTGTTTTTGATAGCTGAGTAGCACTCCATTGTGCAGATGTATCCCATTTTCTGCATCCATTCTGCTGTTGAAGGACATCTAGGTCCTTTCTAACTTCTGTCTATTATAAATAAGGTTGCTATAGCATAGTTGAACATATGCCTTTGTTGTATGTTGGAGAATCATTTGGGTATATACACAGAAGTGGTATAACAGGGTCCTCAGGTAGTACAATATCCAATTTTCTGAGGAATGAACAGATTGATTTCCAGAATAGTTGTACCAGCTTGCAATACCACCAACAATGGAGGAGTGTTCCTTTTTCTCCACATCCTCACCAGCATCTGTTGTCACCTGAGTTTTTGAACTTAGTCATTCTCACTGGTATGAGGTAGAATCTCAGGGTTGTTTTGATGTGCATTTCTCTGATGACTAAGGATTTTGGACATCTCTTTAGGTACTTCTCAGCCATTCAATATTCCTCAGCTGAGAATAGTTTGTTTAGTTCTGTATGTCATTATAATAGGGTTTTTTTGGCTCTTTGGAGTCTAACTTCTTGAGTTTTTTATATATATTGGATATTAGCCCTCTATCAGATGTAGAATTGGTAAAGATCTTCTCCCAATCTGTTGGTTGCTGTTTTGTCCTAATGACAGTATCCTTTGATTTCCAGATGCTTAGCAGTTTTATAAGGTCCCATTTGTCGATTCTTGATCTTAGAGCTAAACCATTGGTATTTTGTTTAGAAAATTTCCCCCAGTGCCCATGTATTCGAGGCTCTTCCCCACTTTTTCTTCTATTAGTTTGAGTGTATCTGGTTTTATGTGCAGGTCCCTGATCCACTAGGACTTAAGCTTTGGACAGGGCAATAAGAATGGGTCAATTTGCATTTTTCTACATACTGACCTCCAGTTGAACCAGCACTATTTGTTGAAAATGGTATCTTTTTTTCATTGGCTGCTTTGAGATTCTTTTTTAAAGATCAAGTGACCATAGTTGCATAGGTTCATTTCTGGGTCTTCAATTCTATTCCATTGATCTACCTACCTGTCTCTATACCAATACCATACAGTTTTTATCAATATTGCTATTGCTTGGGGTCAGGGATGGAGATTCCCCCAGAATTTCTTTTAATGTTGAGGATAGTTTTCACTGTCCAGGGCTTTCTTTTTTTTTCTTTTTTATTCCAAATGAATTTTTAAATTGCTCTTTCTAACTCTATGAAGAATTGGGTTGGAATTTTGATGGGGATTCTATTGAACCTGTCAATTACTTTTTGCAAAATGGCCATTTTTACTATATTAATCCTGCCAATCCATGAACATGGGAGGAATTCGCATCTTCAGAGATCTTCAATTTTTTCTTCAGAGACGTAAAGTTCTTTTCATATGGATATTTTACTTGCTTTGTTAGAGTCACACTGAGGTATTTTATGTTATTTATGACTATTGTGAAGGGTATCATTTCCCTAATTTCTTTCTCAGTCTGTTTATCCTTTGAGAAGAGGAAGGCTACTGATTTGTTTGAGTTAATTTTATTCCCTCCGCCACTTTGCTTAAGTTGTTTATCAGGCTTAGTAGTTCTCTGGTGGAACTTTTGGGGTCATTTAAGTACACTATCATATCATTTGCAAATAGTGATATTTTGACTTCTTCCTTTCCAATTTGTATCCCTTTGTCCTCCTTTTATTTTCTGATACTTCTGGCTAGAACTTCGAGTACTATATTGAATAAGTAGGGAGAGAGTGGGCAGCCTTGTCTAGTCCCTGATTTTAGTGGGATTGCTTCAAGTTTCTCTCCATTTAGATTGATGTTGCCTACTGGTTTGCTGCATATTGCTTTTATTTTGTTTAGGTATTGGCCTTGAATTCCTGATCTTTCCAAGATTTTTAATATGAAGGGATGTTGGATTTTTTCAAACGACTTCTCAGCATCTATTGAGATGATCATGTGGTTTTTCTCTTTGAGTTTGTTTACATATTGGATTATGGTGACTGATTTCTGTATATTGAACCATCTTGGCATCACTGTGATGAATTCTACTGGATCATGATGGAAGATCATTTTGATTTGTTCTTGGATTCGGTTTGTGAGAGTTTTATTGAGTATTTTTGAATCAATATTCATAAGGGAAATTGGTCTGAAGTTCTCTTTCTTTGTTGGGTCTTTGTGGTTTAGAAATAAGTATAATTGTGGCTTCTGGAAGCAATTGGGTAGTGCTCAGTAGAGAGCCTTTTGGGGCTACTTGCTTCTAGACACTTGGAGGTAATCTGACCTTATCAGGACAAAAAAAAAAAAAAAAAAAAAAAAAAGCATGGGGCAGGAATATGGCTTTGGGCTAAGGAAATGGACCCTGATTAAGAACATTTACATTTGAGTTAATTCAAAGCTCATAGCAGGCTCAGGTAAAGCATATGTGGCACCCCTTTGGTCTTGGTCATTCTGACTAGCCCTTAAAAAGGTGTTTACTGGAGCCTCAGCTTTTCCATGACCCAGAACTGATCTTATTTTTCTGTATGTAATTAATGTGGTATAAAGGTATATTGGAAAGTAAAACATCAGCTTCAGGCTTGAAACTCCATGGAGTCATGTTAAATGTTGTCTAATTGCCTTTTTACTTTTTAATCCTCACTCTTACCCTGGAGAACCTGGTGACTGAGCTGACTTGTTCAGAGCTCCTTCTACTTCTATTTCATGTAATATTTTGGACAGTATTGGTATGAGGTCTTCTATGAAGGCCAGTTAGAGTTCTCCACTTAATTCATCTGGTCCTGAGCTGTTTTTGGTTGGGAGACTTTTAATAAATGCTTCTATTTTTTTGGAGTTATGGAACTGTTTAGTTGGTTTATCTGATCCTGATTTAACTTTGGTACCTGGTATCTATCTAGAAAATTATCCATTTCCTCCAGATTTTCCAGTTTTGCTGATTATAGGCTTTTGTAGTAGAATCTGATGATATTTTGAATTTCCTCAGATTCTGTTGTTATGTCTTCCTTTCTATTTTTGATTTTGTTAATTTGGATATGCTCTCTGTACCCTCTGGTTAGTTTGCCTGAGGGATTATTTATTTTGTTGATTTTCTCAAAGAATCAGCTCCTGGTTTTGTTGATTCTTTGTATTGTACTTTTTGTTTCTACTTGGTTGATTTCAGCCCTGAGTTTGATTATTTCCTGCTGTCTATTCCTCTTGGGTGTATTTGCTTTTGCTTCTGTTGTTGTTGTTGTTGTTGTTGTTGTTTTTGTTATCCTAGAACTTTTAGGTGTGCTGTCAAGCTACTATATATGCTCTCTTCCGTTTCACTTTGGAGGAACTAAAAGCTCTGAGTTTTCCTTTTAGCACTACTTTCATTTTGTCCCATTAATTTGCGTATGCTCTGCCTGCATTTCATTAAATTCTAAAAAGTCTTAAATTTCTTTGTTTATTTCTTCCTTGACCAAGTTATCACTGAGCATTTTTCAACTTCCATGTGTATGTGGGCTTACTTTCGTTTGTGTTGTTATTAAGGACAAGCCTTAGTTAGGGGTTAGCTGATAGGATGCATGGGATTATTTCAATCTTCTTGTAACTGTTTAGGCATGTTTTGTGACTAATTATACTGTAAATTTTGGAGAAGGTACCATGAGGTGCTTAGAAGAAGGTATATTCTTTTGTTTTAGGATGAAATGTTATATAAATATCTGTTAAATACATTTGGTTCATAACTTCTGTTAGTTTCTCTATGTCTGTTTATATTTCTTTGTATTTTTATCTATTTTTTCATTTGATAAGTGTCTTTTTTAGTTCAGTTACTTATTTGTACAACAGCAAACAATGTCTTTGTTACACTCTGTACCATCTCTAATTTCCATTAATCATCAAAAGGCCTTTACAATGAAAAATGTAAAGTACTTCAAAGAATGAAATTGCAGCAAATTTCAAAGAAAGATTATTAAAAATGTGTAGTTCCAGAAGTGATCTATAGATTCAATGCAATCTCCATTCAATTTTAATAACATTCAACACAGATATAGACTAACATTCTAAAATAAACACAGAAGGCCAAAGTGCCAGATAAAGGTTTCTAAGGGATAAAATAAAGGGTATCAAAATACTCAACTTCAATATCTAATAAATAATCACTGGACAACTATAGTATAATAGTGGCATAAATGTTGACACATTGAGCAAGTAAAATAGAAAATCCAAAATTAAGCCTTTGTAATTATGGTTATCTTTCATTTAAAAGAGTAAGAATATGCATTTAAAAGAATCAAGATTTTTTTTCTATGAGTAGTTCTTGGAAAATAGGAAGAGATTGAAATTAGATCTCCTTTCATCTTGTTCAAAAACAGAGAAAAATTGATCAAGATATTAAATGTAAGATATTCATCTTTGAAAGAGACGAGACAGAAAGACAATCACAATAATACCTTGGTATAGATACTTTTTAAATGGGATCCCAAAGACTCAGGATATAATGGCAAAAAATGACAATGGTACTATATGAAATTACAAAGATTATATACAATGAAGAAAACAATAATTAAGTGTTAGCTGTATTTTTAGATTAGTTGTGCAGTTCCTGTCCAAGCATATTTTGTTAATATTTTTTTTAAATTTCTGTGTTTGCTAACATTTTATATTGCTATGAAATTCCTATTAATTTTTTAAACTAGGATTTTATTGCTATGAATAGACACCATGTTCATAACAACTCTTATAAAGGACATTTAATTGGAGCTGGCTAACAGTTTTAGAGGTTCAGTCCATTATCATCATGGCAGGAGGCATGGCATCATGCAAGCAGACATGGTACTAAAGGAGCCAAGAGTTCTATATCTTGATTTGAAAGCAACCAGAAGGAGACAATCATTTTTATTGGGTAGAGGGTGAGCATCGGAGGAGACCTCAAAGCTCACCCCAACAGTGACACACTTTCTATAACAAGGCTACACCTATTCTAACAAGGTCATACCTTCTAATAGTGCCACTCATTGAAACACATAAGTCTATGGGGGAGGGGCAAACCTATTCAAACTATCACAATAAGCATATAAAACTATTTGTAGATACTAACAAATTATCCCTTAAGAAGTTTATATAACAGTTGAAAACTTGAATTTTCAAAAAATTGACAGTGGTCATAGATGAACCAGTTCACTAAGGAAAAGGGTAAACCTAATTTTTCATCTTAGCAAAACCCATAATCTACTACTTCAGTCACACCACATGAAGTGTTCATTTAATGTGCTGAATGCATTTACCCTAAGACAGATTGATTCCTATCTTGTTACCTAGAAAAACGTACTCTTTAGTTTAGGAATACTGTTTTATGTCCTTTTTCATTTCTATTGGTTATTTTATTTATATACATTTCAAATGTTATCCCCTTTCCCAGTTTCCCCTCCACAAGCCCCGATCCTTTCCTCTCTGCCTTTATAAGGATGCTCCCCCACTTGCCCACACACTCCTGCCTTAGCACCATAGAGTTCTCCTTCCTTGGTTCATCAAGCCTTTAAAGAACCAAGGGGCTCCCTTCCCAGTAATGCCAGATAAGGCAGTCATCTGCCACATAACCAGCTGGAGTCATGGCTCCCCTCTGTATACTCTTTGACTGGTGGTTTGGTCCCTGGGAGCTTTGGAGCATCTGGCTGATATTATGTTTTTGCTATGGGTTTGTGATCCCCTTCAGCTCCTCCAGTCCTTGCCCTAACTTCTGTATTGGAGTCCCTGCACTAAGCCTAATGTTTCGCCAAGCTCTAGCAGAGCCTCTCAGGGGACAGCTACAGCTGGGCTCCTGTCAGTAAGCACTTCTTGGCATCAGCAATAGTGTCTGGGTTTGGTTCCGCAGATCATGGATCCCTAGATGGAGCTTTCTCTGGATAGTCTTTTCTTCAATTTCTGCTCCACTCTTTGTCCATGTATTTCCTTTTGACAAGAGCTATTCTGGATTAAGTTGGGACGGTTGCCCCAACCTTTAACTGGGGAACTTGCCTATCCACTAGATCTGGTCTGTTCAGGTTCTATCTCCCTTTGGTGGGTATTTTGGCTAGTATACTCCCTGTTGGGTCCTGGGAACCTCTTGGTTCCCTGGCATCTGGGACTTTCTAGTGATTACTCCCAGTTCCCCCTCCCCCACTGCTACACACTTACTTGCAAATTCTGACCCTCTGTATTTTTGCCCCATCTCCTCCCATATCTGAACTGCTCCCGTTTTCCCTCCCCCTCCTCTTTCCCTTCCAGATTCCTCTCTCCCTCAACTTCCTAGACATTATTTTCTTCCCCTTTCTGAGTAGGACTATAGCATCCATACTTTGGTGTGATCTTTCTTCTTGGGTTTCTCATGGTCTGTGAATTGTACCTTGGGTATTTTGAGCTTCTTTTTGTTTAATATCCACTCATCAGTGAGTACATACCATGTGTATTCTTTTCTGACTGGATTGCCTCACTCAGGATATTTTCTAGTTCCATTAATTTGCCTAAGAGATTCATGAGGTCATTGTTTTTAATAGCTGAGTGGTACTCCATTGTGTAAATATACCACATTTTCTATATCCATTCCTCTGTTAAAGGGAATTTGGTTGTTTCCAGCTTCTAGCTATTATAAATAAGGCTGCTATTAGCATAGTAGAGCATATGTCCTTGTTATACTGTTGGACCTTCATTTGAATATATAACCAGGAATTGTGTAGCTTGGTCCTTAGGTAGAACTATTTCCAATTTTCTAAGTAAGCATCAGACTGATTTCCACAGTGTTTGTACAGCTTGCTATCCCACCATCAAGGGAAGAGTGTTCCTCTTTCTCCATATCCTTGCCAGCATCATCTGCCACCGGAGTTTTTGATCTTACTCATTCTAACTGGTGTAAGGTGGGGCTCAGGGTTGTTTTGATTTGAATTTTCTTGATGGCTAAGGATGTTGAACATTTCTTTAAGTGCTTCTCAGCCATCTGAGATGCCTCAGTTGAAAATTCTGTTTACCTCTGTCCCCCATTTTTGATAGGATTATTTGGTTCTCTGGAGTTTACCTTCTTTAGTTCTTTGTGTATTTTAGATGTTATTCCTCTACCAGATGTAGGGTTGGTAAAGGTCTTTTGCCTATCTATGGATTGCTATTTTGTCCTATTGATAGTATCTATTGATTTCACTTGATCTTAGACAAAGGAACCAAAAGCATCCTGTGGAAAAAAGACAGCATTTTCAGCAAATGGTGCAGGTTCAACTGGCAGTCAGTATGTATTAGAATGCAAATTGACCCATTCTTATCTCCTTTTACAAAGCTCAAGTCCATAAAACTACATACAATTAATCTAATAGAAGAGAAAGAGGGAAAGAACCTTGAACACATTGGCACAGGGGAAAATTTCCTATACAGAACACCAATGGCTTATGCTCTAACATCAAAAATTGAAATTCCTATTAAATTTGTTCAACTATGTATACTTCTATATTGCACCGAGATTCTACAATAATTTAAAATATTTTGTCCTTTATTTCATCACTATTGCTTTATGTACAACGTTTTTTCTTCAAGGTTATCGCCATTGGGATACATTATGTTATCTGGTTTTGTTATTTTTCTAATGATATCATATTGGAATTTACCCAAGTACTAGATTATATGGCTATATTTTTTGTATGAAATTCCCCTAAGAATCTATTAAAGTTTGAGATTTATATGTAATGCTGACATTAATTAGAATTGACACCACAATATATACTTTTTATAGTTCTTTAGCCAACACTATTTAGCAGGGATACTATTACAAGTTATTTGATGACACTGTGAAATCCAAGATTGAGCTCTTACTGCAAAACACTGTTTCTAGCTGTGGTGTGGCTTAGCCTTTAGCAGATATTGATATCTTCTTCCTACATATATTTAATCCTAAACAGTGAAGGCAAAGCTAGTCTTTAGAAAGAAGCAACCATGTTTGAACCTGGTGTCTAATCAAGTGGCAGACAAAGTGATGAATTGGCGATCAATTTGACCATATCCGATATATCCAACTCTTCCAAGAAGAGAGAGGAAATGAAAGCTATTTAAGGTAAAGAAGGAAAAAAGAGAAGGCAGTTTTACTGGGAGAGTTTTACAGAGACAGGTTGAAGAGAAGGAACAAGCTGGACACATATGAAGATAGAATGAGCCACAGAATGAGAAGAAACCATAAAATTAGAACACATTGCCATAGTTAGTATTAGAACTAGCAGAGCAAAAATTCAGTGGCTAAAAGAGAATCTGATTGAATCTCAGCTTGGAGAGGAGTTTGAGCCAGAGCATTTGAATTAAAACAGATAACAGAGTACATAAATAAAAAGAAATGGTGAGTTTATTTGCATTAAGTCTCAGAGGCTGAAAACATTCTACAGCTAGATATGGCTGCAGAGAGACTGAAAGCTTCCAGGAGTAGGCCTAGGTTAGCTGACTGAGACAGTAAGAATCAGAGAGACAATTACACCAAGGGAATAAATGTCACATTTAACAGGGTATATATAATCTCTATTGCTGTGGGAGTCAAAGTGACTCACTTTCTCAAGAAACCATTGAAAGACAGAAAAATGGGCTTCATCTTCTGGTTCATACCTCTACCTACAATAGTAGACCTGCACTTCCTTTCCCATGACACAGCTCTGCCTGCATCCTTGCATGCCTGTATCCACCCAGGACACCCAGGTGAGATATCCATGCCCCAATTCCCTGGCTGCTGGGTTCCTGATCAAGCCTTGCAACCTTGTGAGTTCTGCTCTTTCCCTCTATACTGTCTTTTCTAGTCTGTACTTCTACCTGCAATTCCAGATCTATGCTTCATTTCATTAGAAAATGTATGCATGTAACCCTGGAGTCCGGTTGTCCCACAGGACAGCAAGAGGCCCCAGGCATCAGGGACTACCAGGAAAGCCAACACCACCAGCATCTAAATTGATAAAGGCCAACATAAGAACACAATCTATAAAAGCTAGGGCAATATGGCAACACCACAACCCAGCTATACTACTAGAACAAGCCCTGGATACATTAACAACATTGAAACACAAGAAAATGACCTTAAATCTAATCTTCTTAAGATCGTAGAGGATATTTAAGAGGAAATAAATCCCCTAAAGAAATACAGGGAAATACAATATTAAAAAGTTAGAAAACTTTAAAGAGGAAATGAACAAATAAAGAAATACAGGGAAACATATTAAACAGGTGAAGGAAATGAATTAAACTGTTCAAGTCCTGAAAAGTGGAATCAATAAAGAAAAATGGAAGCAAACCCAGAGATGCAAAACCTTGCAAAAAGAACAGGAACTCAAATATCATCAACAGAATACAAGAGATAGAATAGAGAATCTCAGGAGTAGAAAATACAATAAAAGAAATTGATACATCAATGGAAGAAAATGGTGAATCTAAAAACTTCCTGATACAAACATCCAGGAAATCTGGGGTACTATGTAAAGACCAAACCTAAGAATAATAGAAATAGAAGGAGAAGATTCCCAGCTCAAAAGCACAGAAAACATCTTCAACAAAATCATGGAAGAAAATGTTCCTAAAGAAAGCAGACCTATCAGAATTATACCTGAGATAGCAGCAGAGACTCTAATAGCCAGAAGGGTCTTGACAGAGGTCTTACAGAGTGCAATAGACCAATGGATCACAGAAGTCAAAACAGTCTACATTACTCAGCAAAATGTTCAATCGTCATAGATAGAGAAACAAAGAAATCCCGTAAAAAAACAAACAAACAAACAAAAAAAAAACAAATAAACAAATGAAGAAGCAAACAAACTTAAGCAATAACTTTCCACAATCCATCCTTACAGAATACACTACCAAAAATACCAACACAAGTAGGGTAACTTCAACCTTGAAAAGAAATGTATAATTACATACCAGCAAAATCAAAAGAGGATAATATGTGTGTCTGTGTGTCTCGCTGTCTCTCTTTCTCCCCCCTGTCTCTTACACACACACACACACACGTACATGCACACACACATGCACAAACATCACTAACATCAAAATAACAGGAACTAACAAATCATTGGTCATAAATATCTATCAACATCAATAAACTCAACTCAAAGATAAAAAGACACAGATTAACAGAGGGGGTGCTTAAGTAGGATTCATCATTCTGTTGCATAGAAGAAACAGATCTCAGCAAGAAAAATAGACACTATCTTGGAATAAAGGGTTGGACAAGTTTATCTGATCAAAGAGAACCAAGAAATATGTAGGAGTTGACATTCTAATATCTAACAAAGTAAACATTCAGTCAAAAGTAAGCAAAAGAGATTGGGAAGGACACTTGCCTTAGTCAGGGTCTTATTGCTCTGAACACACACCATGACAAATATAAGCTTTATAAAAGACAACATTTAATTGGGGCTGCCTTACAGGGTCAGAGGTTCAGTACATTATCATTAAACGGGAGCATAACAGCATCCAGGCAGGCATGGGGTAGGAGGAGCTGAGTTCTACATCTTCACCTGAAGGAAGTCAGGAACAGACTTAGCATCCTAGGAGGAGATAGGAGGAGGGTCTCCAAGCCAAACTGACAGTGACACACTTCCTCCAACAAGGCCACACATTCTAATAGTGCCACTCCCTGGGCCAAGCATATGCAAATCATCATATTCCACTCCCTAGCATCCATAGGCTTGTTTAAACACATGAATCTATGGAGGCCATACCTAAACTTAGCATAATAAAAAAGTACATTTAATTCAACTTCCAAAGTCCCCTTAGTCTATAGCAGTAACAACAATGTTCAAAGTCCAAAGTCTCTTCCAAGATCCATCTAATCACTTAACTGGAATCCCCAAATTAAGACTGGCAACAAGCTGGGCAAACTCCAAACTCTGCCATGTCTGATGTCAAAGTGGTCTTCAGATCTTCAACTCCTTTTCATCTTTGTTGACAACAACAAATTTCTTTCTCCTGAGCAAATTTCCACTCCCTGTTGGTAGCTTTCCTCAGCAGATAGCCTGTGACTTTGGCATCTTTAACATTTTTGTGTCTTCAATATTCCAGCTTGTTTCAATATCTGGGATCCACACATGATCCTCCAAAGGGCAGGCTTCACTTCTCCAGCTCTGCCCTCTGTAGCAGTTTAACTTCAGGTTGATCTTGAATGGAAAATTATACAGATTTAAGGTTTAAAAATATGAAGTTAAAAGAATAAGTTTCAAAATTCAGACTCAGGGCTAAACACTGTGAAAAGCAAGTCCAGGCAGCCCCGCCCTGCCACTAGGACTAACAGACCATAAAGATAAAGAAAAGGAATGCAGGAACCAGCCCGAGTTATCAGGACTGACCCAAACCATCTGGCAGAAAGGCACCTCCCCCAGCTTACTCAGAGTCACACCTTAACCAGATGTCCTTCAAACCCTGATACGCCCCTAGCTCCTAAAATCCTGTACGCTCTAGTCAATACATACTCTCCTGCTGTGCTGTAATCTCACTGCCATGTTTAAATGAGCCAATCACTTATAGCCGCGCCAGAAATTAGCCAATTGTGTGTAACCGCGCCAAACCCCCTAGCCTTCCCTATATAAACCCCTGACTTTTGAGCTTTGGGGTCGACACCTCTGTCTCCTGCGCAGGTTACGTATCGACCCAGAGATCCCCGTAATAGATCTCCGTAATAAACCTCACCTTTGCTTATTACATCCAAAATGGTCTCTCTGTGTCTGGGGTCCGCGATTTCCCGCGACTTTAGAAAGGGTCTCTCTTTGGGGATCTTTCAATCTACATTACACTGTTGCTGTTGTTCTTGGTGATTATCCCATAGTTCTTGTGTCTCCAATACACTGGGGTCTTCCATTGCATCTAGGCTTCACCAATTGCTTCTCCTAGGTTATCTTCATGGTGCCAAGCCTCAACTCCTTTGCCTGACCTCTTCAGTCCTGGGCATCAATTGCAACTGAGGGTGCACCTTCACCAATAACCCTCCACAACCTCTTACAGTACCCAGCCTCAGCTTCTCTTCATGACCTCTTAATGCCTTCAAAACCAGTACCACCTGAGTGACTCTTACACAATACCAAGTTCAGCCACAGCATGAGGTACAACCTTGGCATCTCTGGAATACAGCTCTCAAAAAGCACTTCCCAGAAGATTTTATCTCAGTGGTGCTGTTCTATTTCTTAGCTCCAGCTAATCAGCATCAATTGGGACCTTTTCCTCTTGAATATAAAGCCAGAGACACATGGCTGAAGCTGCTGAATTCTGCTGCTTGCTGGAGTTGAAACATGGCCCCCTTGTTCTATTACATTAACACTAGTTTCCTCTTTTCTAACTCCTTCACTGCCTAAACTTGGCCGTCCTGGATCTTGCTCTGTAGATTGACATTGAATTTAGAAATCTGTATGCCTGTCTTCTGGGATTGAAGGTCTGTACTTAATTGCCTGGAGGTAACTTAGCTGGGTGGGATCTTTCTCCAAGGTCATTACTCCCTTAATTCTATTTAATATTCTTGATCACAGGATTCAGCTCCATTTCACTTCTAGGTGTCCCTTTAATATTCTATCCATATATTTTGTATTTTTTCCTTTTTCAACTTCCCTTTTTTCATTAAAATGCCCTTCATGAGACTTAACCAGAGAGCTAAATCTATGATGGGTGCTTCTGAGACTTCCTTTGTCAATTTAATTAATCTGAGTTTTTTTAACTTAGCCTCAGGCCGACTCTTTAAACAAGGGCAAAAAGCCACCACATTATTCACTAATGTACCACAAAAAGCAGTCTTTACAGAATATACTGAAATTCTTCTCCTCTGAAACCTCTTGGGCCAGGACTGACTAATTCAAATCACCCTCAGTAACAAAGATTTCTTCATTCCTACTAAGATAGCCAATTAAGCCCCATTTAAAGAATTCCACTGCTTTCCAAATCCAAAGATCCACATATTCCAAGCAAAAGCATGATCAGGGTCTATCACAGCAATACCCCAGTTTCTGATACCGACTTCTGTCTTAGGATCTTATTGCTGTGAACACTCACCATGACTAACTTAAGTTTTATAAAAAACAACATTTAATTGGGACTGGCTTACAGGGTCAGAGGTTCAGTCCATTATCATCAAGGTGGGAGCATGACAGCACCCAAGCAGGCATGGGGCAGGAGCTGAGGTCTACATCTTCACCCAAAGGAGGCCAGGAACAGACTCAGCATCTTAGGAGGATCTAAGAGAAGGGTCTCCAAGCCCACCCCACAGTGACAAACTTCCTCCAACAATGCCAAACCTTTTAATTGTGCTACACCCTGGGTCAAGCATATGCAAACCATCACAGCACTTTATGTTCACCACAGAAAAAATTCAACAAGATGACATTTTTATTCTGAACATATATGCCACAAATGCAAGGGCAACCACATTCATAAAAGAAACATTACTAAAGCTTGAAAGACCCCCTCCCAGAAAGGGAATTGTACAAGCCCAAGGCCCTCAACTATAGAAGTAAAAAGTAAGTTTTTAGATATGTGGGACAAGCTGACCCATCATTTAGACGAAACAGACCAGAAAAGAAAACAAAATGCAGAAACCAGACTAAATTATGGGCACTGCTCCATGGGCCACCTGGCAGGAAAAAGAAAAAGTCCCTGACCCCCCGGAAGCCCTGACCACCATGTACTTTTTGCTAACTCACTGTTATGATTATAGCCAAAATAGGTAACATACACGTATGCCTCATTTACTCCACCAATCACATCCCTGTAACCATGTATCTGCTTCTGTAAGCCTGCTTCTGCTCCCCAAAATACTATAAAAAGCCCACCCTGGCTCTGCTAGGGGCGCCAGTCTTCCGAATTGACTGGGACGCCCACAGATACCTGTGTATCCTGATCAATAAAAATCCTCTTGCAGATTGCAGCCTGTGGACTCGGTCTGGTCATTGGGCTTGAGGATCTCCCTCCTGAGGGAAGATTCTCTCTGAGAGACTTACAAGCTTAAATTATACACTAAACCCTGTACATTAATAGCGGAAAACATCAACACCCAACTCTCACCAATGGACAAGTCATCAAAACAGAAACTAAACAGATACATTATAAAACTAACATGTAATGGATGGATCAAATGGACCTAACAGATATATAAAGAATATTTTAATTACTCAGAAAATACTTTCTTCTCAACATCTCATAGATATTTCTCCAGAAGCAAGCCTCAAAAGATAAAAGAAGATTAAAAGAACCTTTGCATCTTATCAGATCATAATGGATTGGAACTGAAAATCAACAACAACAGAGACAATAGAAAGGCTACAAACTCATAGAAACTGAACAACTCTCTACTCAATGACCACTGGTCAAAGAAGAAAGAAAAACATCAAAAGCTTTCTAGAAATCAATGACAATGAAGGAACAACATACCAAACTTATGGGACCCATTAAAAACAGTGCAAAGAGGAAAGTTTATAGCACTAAGTGTCTTCATATAGAAATTGGAACAGCATACATGAAAGTTCTAGAGGACGAAGATGCAAACACATGCCAGAAGAGTAGAAGACAGTACATAATCAAAATCAGGGCTGAAATCAATTAGAAACAAAGAGAAGACAAAAACAATCAACAAAACCAATATCTGAATATTTGAGAAAATGAATGAGATCGACAAATCCTTACCCAAACTAACTACAAGTCAGAGAGACAGTATCCAAATTAAAATAATCAAATATAAAAAAGAGACATAACAACTGACACTGGGGAAATTATACATACATATATATATATATATATATATATATATATATATATATATATATATATATATATATATCATTAGGTCTGCCTTCTAAAGCCTGTCGTCTTCCACAAAACTGAAAAATGGCTCTTTTTTTTATTAATGCCATTTCCTAAATTAAGATCCGATAAACTACTTAAATAGTACTATAATCCCTGGGGAAGTAGAAGCATTCAATAAAAGATTCACAACCAAAAAAGGCCTAGGTCCATATTGTTTTAGCACAGAATTCTACCAGAATTTCAAAGAAGACTCACGAACTTAATTCAAAAGCACATCTTATATATCATCAACCATGATGTAAGGATGGTTCAATATATAAAAATCTATTAATGCAATACACTATATAAATAAACTGCAAAAAGCACATGATCAGCTCTTTAGATGAAGTGAAAGCCTTTGACAAAATCAAAATGTCTACATGTTAAGAGACATAGAGAGATCAGGGATATAAGGAACATACCTAAACACAATAAAGGCAATACACTGTAAGCCAGTAGCTAACATTAAATTAAGTTGAGAAAATCTTAAGGCAATTCCACTGAAATCAGGACAAGAATCACTGTCCACTCCCTCCTCATCTATTCAAAATACTTGAATTCTGGCCAGAGCAAAAAGAAAATGAAAGGAGATCAAGGGAATATAAATTGGAAAGGAAGAATTCTAAGTATTTGTAGGGAGCCGCATTGGATTTGGGCATGGCTGTTTTGGGACTGTATAGCTCAAAGTGGCTACGTGACTCTTGGCTACACATACTCCTCTAAGATGACTGCCATAAAGCCTCGAGATTGTGGGACAAAGCCTCTCCCATGAATTTACGGCACAGGAAGATAACAGTCACAGGATGCTTCATCCTAAGCAAAAATCAGTTATCTCCTGAGTCAACACCTGGTGTCTCCACTGCCTGACCTCGTCGTCTATCGCCTGACCTCTTTGTCTCCAGCTATGACTGCCTATACCCTCATCTCCCCCTCCATCCTTCGTGTTACACAAAGGTACATACCTGAAAGCCTTAAAAGCTGGAAGGTTCATCCCAATAAACGAGACCTTGTCAATAGAATCTTGGTTGGTCTCCTTCTCTTACCCCCTTTGGCCCAAGGGTAACGCCCCTTCGGAACCCTGAATAACTGAACCCGATAGACGGGTCAAGTGGCGCCCGAACACAGGGACCCCGAAGTACGGCCAACTACAAACGACGGAGACAGGAGATGCTTGGAGAGATTGAGGACTCTTTAGGCTGCATCGCTCGTGCATCGCTGGAGAGGGAGGTAAGACCGGTCGAATAAGTGTCATCCCATCGCCATTGGGAAGACATTGTCTAAGGAAGCTTGTTTCATAAGAGAATCAAGCGTTTACTCAGGGAGAGAGGAATAAGAGTTAAGAAAAAGGATTTAATAAATTTTTTTTGTTTCGTAGATGAAAAATGTCCTTGGTTAATTTTAAGAGGCCCCGATATTCACCCCCTTACTTGGAATAAGGTTGGTCAGGAGATTAATAAGCTTTTGAAAGCCGGCGACTCAGTGTCCGCGGCTTTTTTCAGTTACTGGGGTATCATTAGAGACATTATAATAGATGCTGAGGAAGGAGGCAAGAGTGCCCGCCTCTTGGCTATCACAGAGCACTTCTTACAAGCCTAGAGGCCGGCGTCATGTAACAATGAAAAAGAAAACAGGAAGCCACATTCTCCTTGCCCTTCCATAGTTATTGATATGCCTGGGGATGAAGGACATCCCTCATCCAAAGCCTTATGCTCTCTAGAAGACACCAAGATGTCCAAAAATTCAAAAACCATTTATCCTTCTCTTAAAGAATTTTCTGGGAAAAACAAATGCTCTGAGTCAGGTCTAGATCCTGCCTCTGAGGCCGAATTAGAGGAGGAAGCTGCCAGGTATCAGGAATTAGAGGACGAAGCTGCCAAATACGAGAAAGAAAGATATGGTCCCGAGCCAGAGGAGATTCGGATCTTCTTCACTCAGAGGTCTGGGCCTGTCCGCCTCCCACCTTTACTCCCTACATCGTCAGCCCCACCTGCACCTCTACTGGTCGCAGTAGTGGAGGAACTGACTCAGACTAAGACTGTACTTCAAGCACAAATTACTGGGCTTAAACAGATCTTACATCTACAGCAGGAATTGGGGGATCTTACATTAGAAATTCAGAATTTACAAGAGACCATGACTAAGGGACAGTATGCCCAAAAAGGGCCAGCTAAGGCCGGTAGAAAACCCCAACCAAAACTAACTTTCCCAGTTATGACTAGGGCATGCGCCAGACAGGCCAGGGATGAGTCTGAGTTAAACAGTACTAGAACACTAAATAGGTTGGCCAGAGATGAGCGTGAGCCAGATAGTACTAATCGTGACCGTAATGAGGAACAAGAAAGTGAAGAAGAAAATGATTATGAGGAGGGACCCTCAGATTCGGAGGAGGAAAGCCCTGATCAGAATGAGGGTGGGACCTCATGTCCTGTATAAAAGAAACTTAAACTCAAACACATAAAGGAATTACATTCAGTTGTTAAAAATTATGGTATGAATGGCCCTTTTACCTTGACTATCCTAGAAGGACTTGCGGGGTTTGGGTATCTGACCCCTAGTGAATGGACCAAGGTGGTACAATCTGTCCTCACTAGAGGACAATATTTGACTTGGAAATCTGAATTTATAGATAGAGCAGAGAGCCTTGCTGCTAGAAACAGAAATAATCCTCTAAGTAAAACTGCTTCCTGGACAGCAGATAAGCTATATGGGAGGGGCTCATTCACCTCCGAGGAAAAACAGCTAGGGCTGTCTCCGGGTGTGCTCGCACAAACGGCGCAGGTGGCTTTGTCCACTTGGAGAGCAGTCTCTGCTACAGGGGTGCTCACCACCCCCTTAACCAAAATAATCCAGGGGGCACAAGAGCCCTACGCTCAATTTGTAGGGAGACTACAAGAAGCAGCTGAAAGAATCCTAGGTCAAAATGAAAGTGAAGGGCTTCTCGTTAGACAGTTTGCTCTCGAACATGCTAACCCGGCATGCAGAACTGCACTTCGAGGCAAGACCAAAGACCTTGATATCCCAGGCATGATTAAACTTTGCAGGGATGTCGACTCTTTTTCTCACCAAGTATCTAAATCTATCAGCCTGGCAATTGGAACTGTGTTCAAAAAAGCTGGAGATTCTGGTCACCCTAGAGGCAAAACATGTTTCAAATGTGGACAACCCGGTCATTTTGCTAGAGAATGCAACACCCCAAAACCTAGCCAGTCCCCCAATCCTGCTGGATGGCCCACTGCCCCGGGGGTTTTTCCCCCGCTGCAAGAGAGGCCGTCATTGGGTCAGGGGATGTCAGTCTAAGACTGACGCTAATGGGCAAACCCTCCCTGCAGTCCAGGGAAATGAGTGGGGGGGGGGCACAACAGGCCCCCTATCCACAGGTGACCACACGCCCCCAAGTGCAGCATCAAGCTCCTGCAACGCCAACTTATCCCGGGCAACAGCAGGAAGCGCAGGAGTGGACCTGTGTTCCTCCACCACCAGGATTATAACCCCTGAGGAAGGGACTATTATAGAATCTGGAAAGTTTGGGCCCCCGCCGCCTGGCATGTTTTTCCTAATAATCGGGCGAGCCTCAAGTGCTCTTCAAGGACTTGTCATCCTTCCTTCTGTAATAGATGCTGATTATTCTGGGGAGATTAAATTTCTAGCCACTGCCACGCAGGGCCCCTTAACGCTTAGAGCCGGACACCACATTGCACAAGCCTTAACGCTTCCCTTCATGGGCAGTTCCCTCATAAAGAAAAGGGTCGTGGTTCTTCCTCCCCTGGCTCTTCAGATGTTTATTGGGTTCAAAAATTAACTGATGAAAGACCCATGATGTCTCTTTGGCTCGATGGCAAACAATTTCAGGGCCTTTTAGATATGGGGGCGGATACAACAGTGCTCTCCTCTAGACACTGGCCCTCAACCTGGCCCCTTAAGGCTACCGCCACACATTTAAAAGGGAGAGGTCAAACACAGGATACACTCCAAAGCTCAAAGCTCCTGACCTGGAAAAATAAAGAGAATAATACAGGCACAGTTAGGCCATTTGTAGTTTCTGGACTCCCTGTTAACCTCTGGGGCAGGGATATTCTTTCCCAGATGAGGGTGATGATGTTTAATCCCAATGAGGTCATTACTAACTAAATGTTAAGGACAGGATTTCTCCCTGGAAAAGGATTAGGTAGAAATGAACAGGGAATCACAGAACCCTTGACTCCCATGCCCAAAACAGATAGAGGAGGTTTAGCAGCAGACCTTTTTTCATAGAGACCGCTGTTTGTCCTGCACTCCAGGCTGATAAAATATCTTGGAAGTCAAATGATCCAGTCTGGATCGATCAGTGGTCCATGCCTCAAGAAAAGGTTCACGCAGCCCTACAGTTGGTGCAGAAACAATTATTACAAGGGCACCTTGAACAGTCCACTTCGCCTTGGAACACCCCTATTTTTGTCATAAAAAAGAAAAATGGTTGTTGGAGATTGTTACAAGACCTTAGAGTGGTTCATAAAACTATGGTCCCTCTGGGGGCCCTACAACCTGGTTTGCCTTCTCCAATAGCTATTCCTAGAGACTTTTATAAAATAGTCATTGATATAAAAGATTGTTTCTTTTCTATCCCCTTCATCCGGAGGATTGTGCCCACTTTGACTTTTCTATCCCTGTCATTAACCATGTGGGCCCTAATCCCCGCTTTCAGTGGCGCGTGTTACCACAGGGGATGGCTAATAGCCTCACCCTGTGTCAAAGATATGTGGCCCAAACTATAGATCCAATAAGGCTGCGTTTCCCCTCTGCTTACATCATCCATTACATAGATGATATTTTGATTTCCTCTGCTTGTTTACAGGAAATTCAAAAACTAGCCCAAATTATTGTTTTGGCCTTACAAAAAAGAGGTTTCACCCCTGAAAAATTTCAGACACAATATCCCTTTTTGTTCCTTGGATTCCAATTAGAACCTACATCCATTTATTCTCAAAAGCTAACAATTAGAAGATCACAGCTACATACCTTAAATGATTTTCAAAAACTTTTGGGTGATATTAATTGGCTTAGACCTTACCTTAAGCTAACCACTGGTGATTTAAAACCTCTATTTGCAATTCTGAAGGGTAGCCCTGATCCTAATTCCATCAGGGTTCTAACTCCAGAGGCTGAAAAGTCCCTACTAAAGGTTGAATAGGCTATAAGCCAACAATTCATAGGTTATTTCAGCCCCTCCAAGACACTGTATCTGATCCTTTTTGCAACAAGGTTTACACCCACAGGCCTCCTATGGCAAGATAATCATCCACTAATGTGGATTCACCTGCCCGCAATCCCCCCTAAAATACTTCCTACTTATCCCTCCTTGATTTGCCAGACCATTTTCTTCGGTCTTAAGCTGGCTACCCACCATTTTGGCCGCGATCTCGATATTATTATTTCTCCATATTCACAGGAGCAGCTTGCTTGGTTGCAACACAAACATGATGACTGGACAGTCCTGCTGCCTATTTATCAGGGAACATTTGATACTCATTTACCAGGAGATAAATTATTACAGTTCCTCCATGTTACCCCCTTTGTCTTCCCAAAGGTTACACATCTGAAACCTATACCAAATGCCTTAACTGTTTTCATAGATGGATCTAAGAATGGAAAGGCCTCCTTTGTTGTTAAAGATCAAGCTTTTTCTGTCAATACCCCATATGCTTCTGCCCAATTAGTAGAACTTTATAGTGCTTTAGAAATATTTAAATTAATAAATCAATCATTTAACCTTTTCTCTGACAGCCATTATGTAGTCAGAGCTCTCCAAGTCTTGGAGACTGTCTCTACTATACAACCCTCAACACCTACCTTTAAACTATTTTCAGAAATACAAAAACACATAAGGGCCCAGCCAAACCCATTCTTTGTGGGCCATATCAGAGCTCACTCTAATCTGCCCGGTCCTTTAACCAAAGGCAATGATTTAGCTGACAAAGCCACTAGGCTGACAATGATTGCTTCTCTTAGTGATTCCTTACAAGAACCACAGATGGCACATTCACTCCATCACCTTAATGCTCAAACATTGTGGCTTAAGTACAAATTTACTAGAGAACAAGCCAGACAAATTGTCAAAAATTGTAAAAACTGCCTGACCCTACTTCCTGAGCCACACATTGGGGTTAATCCCAGGGGCCTTATCCCTGGCAAATGGATGTCACCCATGTCCCATCTTTTGGAAAACTAAAATTTGTACATGTTACAATTGATACCTTTAGTGGGTTCATATGTGCCTCTGTACACACAGGAGAGGCCACAAAAGATGTTATTGAGCATATGCTCTACACATTTTTGGTTATGGGATAACCCAAAATGCTAAAAACACATAATGGGCCTGGCTATGTTAGTCACAAATTTAAACAATTTTGCTCCTAATTTCAAATAAAACATATTACAGGCATACCTTATAACCCTCAGGGACAAGGAATTGTAGAACGAGCCCATCAAACCCTTAAGAATACACTGTTAAAGCTTACTGCCCAAGAAACTCTTTATTCTCTTAAAGGCAGCACAAAATTTTTATTATCCCATGCCCTTTTTGTTTTAAATTTCTTAACTTTGGATAATCAAGGGTGTTCAGCCGCTGATCGCTTATGGCACCCCTCGACCACGATCAATCATGCTCACGTTCTTTGGAAGGATCCCCTAACTGGACAATGGCAAGGTCCTGACCTCGTGATAGTTTGGGGAAAAGGATCCGCCTGTGTTTTTAATTCTAAAGAAGTGGGAGCCAGATGGCTCCCTGAAAGATTAATAAAGCTTTACAATAAATTCCAAACAAATTCCAAGATTGATAAAGCCTTATAACAAATTCCAGGGTGGCGCCTGAGAACAATCTACTTTTCCTTTCAGAAAATGCCCTGCTACTGGATTACGGTGTGCCTCCTCTCCCTCCAGCTGGAGATTATCAGAGAATGAGCACCCTATCAGGTCTACAACTATACATGGGTAATTATAAACCAGGCTGGAGACCAGGTCTATAGTACATCTCATACAGGAGCTTCACCAACGTGGGGCTCCCACCATATTGATTTATGCAAGCTGGCCCTAGTAGCCGAACCAGCCTGGGGGGTGCCCAACATCTATTGGCCTCAAGAATATGCACCCCCTAACAAAGGGAGGCTCAACCCAGGAAGCCCTGAATGTGGGGGCTTGGGGTGTACCAGGCCTGGCTCTACCTCTCCAAGATGTGACTCCATTGCCAGCTGAAATGCCCTTATACAAAATTGGCTATAATACTGGGTTCTATGTTTGTCCTGGGCCCCATCGACCCAGATCCCAAAACTATTGTGGGGTCCAGGAGGCATTTTTTTTTGTGCTTCATGGGGATGTGAGACTACAGGGAATACTTATTGGAAACCCTCCTCCATATGGGATTATATCACCATGGATGTGGATACACAAAATAAACCTCACAACTGCATCAGTTGGTGCAGCCCCTTGGTAAATAATTTCACTCCCCAAGGAAAAGCAAAAGATTGGACAAAGGAGCCACGAGGCCTCTCTTGGAGCCTTCGCCTCTATCGGACTGGCTATGACCAGGGACTCTATTTTACCATAAAGTTACTCAAAACTGTCCCTAGCACATACAGGGCTTCTATTAGACCAAACCCTGTTCTTCATAATTTTGTTCCCTCCCTGCAAAAAAGGCTCAGAGCCCAAAAACCCAGTGGCCACACAGGCCCCACAAGATTCCCTCGTGAGTACTACTGTCTTTCAGCCAACCATTCCTCCAGGTCCTATGCCATCCTCCAGAGTCATACTTTCCATCCTTAATGCATCCGCCTCAGCTTTACTTCTCCAAGAGCAGATAAAAAATTCCTCCAAATATGTGGAATGTTGGATGTGCTTTTCTGCCTCCCCTCCATTTTATGAAGGCATTGCCCTTTTTGGAGAATTTATTTATACCAATGAATCCAATGTCCTATATGGAGGCTCTTTAGGATTTAACCTCACTGAGGTATCCGGGGTGGGAAGTTGTATTTTGAGAGAACATATGCTCCCTCCTCACCAGCTGTTAGAAATATGCAACCATACCTTGGTTGTTAACAAACATCATGAGTACCTGCTCGCCCCAAACCATACTTATCTAGCATGTTCCACTGGTCTAACCACATATGTTATAACATCTCAATTTTTACAGACTAAAGATTACTGTGTGCTGGTTCAATTATTTCCCAGACTCAGCATACATGAGCCAGAAACTTTTCTTAAATCCTGGGAAAAGGGCTCAGATATGCCTCACAAAATAAAAAGAGAACCAGTAACTGCCATCAATCTCACGGTTCTTCTAGGACTAGGGGCCGCAGGTACAGGCACTGGCATTGCTTCCCTCGTTACTTCCCATCAATACTATAACCAGCTTAGTGAAGCCATAGATAAGGATATTGCTGAATTAAGAGATGGATTAGCTAACTTAAAAGACGCAGTTGCCTCATTGTCTGAAGTAGTCTTTCAAAATAGAAGAGTCCTAGATTTAATCTTCCTACGACAAGGAGGACTTTGCCCAGCCTTAAAAGAGGAATGCTGTGTTTATGTAGATAAGACTGGACTTGTAAAAGACAGTCTAAAAAAGGGTGAGAGATAGCCTAGAAAAACGAAGGAGAGAGAGGGAGCAACAAGAGTCTTGGTACAAAAACTGATTTTCCACATCCCCATAGCTCTCTACCCTGTTGCCTTCGATTTTAGGACCCCTTGTGGCCCTGCTTCTGTTGATTTCCTTTGGTCCTTGGGCCTTTCAGCGCCTCACCCACTTTATTAAATCACAAATAGATTCTGCTTTGCCTAGAAATTCCGTTTCAGTACATTATCATCGCTTAGAGACCGGAACAGCTGAGGAGAACCAGAGAGACAATGAACAAGATGAGGTGCCTACAACATATCGGGAGTGGCTCGATTTCCACAATCTCTTATATTAATGCCATCTTGCCCCTACTCTTTCGCCCCTGGGCTCAAATAATAGGAATGAAAAGATGATCCAATGTAGCCATCATCAGCGATGGGCAACTTCCTCTGACCCTTGACCAATCTAAGACATGGAGCCTTGAGGGCGACAAGGTGATCCTATGACAGATCAGACTTGGGTTCGAGAGTTCGATCCTAAGACAGAGGTGGCTACACCCCGTTTAAACGTATGGGTCAATCAAATGCTCCACTGCCCAGTTTCTCCCCCAATAAACACACACATATAGCCCAGAACGGTGTGTTACAGCATAAGTTCATTCCTAGCCAGTGGGGTGCAGTCCTAACTGCAAGAGTGGCTCGACATGGCTGAGCTGGGCACTCTGTGAGGCATGTCTGATTGCTCTCAGACCACTACTTCCATCTAATGGTCTTTTATAAAAGAAAAACGGGGAGATGTAGGGAGCCGTATTGGATTTGGGCCTGGCTGTTTTGTGACTGTATAGCTCAAAGTGGCTACGTGACTCTTGGCCACACATACTCCTCTAAGATGACTGCCATAAAGCCTCGAGATTGTGGGACAAAAGCCTCTCCCATGAATTTATGGCACAGGAAGATAACATTCACAGAATGCTTCAGCCTAAGCAAAAATCAGTTATCTCCTGAGTCAACACCTGGTGTCTCCACTGCCTGACCTCGTCGTCTATCGCCTGACCTCTTTGCCTCCAGCTATGACTGCCTATACCCTCATCTCCCCCTCCATCCTTCGTGTTTCACAAAGGTCACTCCCCCTACCTGAAAGCCTTAAAAGCTGTAAAGTTCATCCCAATAAATGAGACCTTGACAATAGAATCTTGGTCTCCTTCTTCTCTTGCCCCCTTTTTGCCCCCTTTTGGCCCAAGGGTAATGCCCCTTCAGAACCCTGAATAACTGAACCCACTTGACGTTGGCAGATGATATGATAGTATAAATAAATAACCCCAAAAATTCCACTGGAAAATTCCTACAACCAATAAACACCATCAGAAAAGAGGCTTTATATGAACTTAGCTCAAGAAATCAGTAATCCTCCTTTATACAAATGATAAACTATCTGAACGAGTAATCATGGAAATAGCTCCCTTCACTATAGCCACAAATTATATGGAATACCTTGGTGTGACTCTAACCAATGAAGTGAAACACCTGTATGACAAAGAGTTCAAGACTATGAAGAAAGAAATTGAAGAAGATATTCAAAGATGGAAAAAACTTCAATGCTCAAGAATTAGTAAGATTAACATAGTAAAAATTGAACAGCTTTCCAAAAATAATCTACAGATGTAATGAAATTCCCAGCAAAATTCCTACTCAGTTCTTTAGGGAATTTGAGAGAACAATTCTCAGTTTCATAGGGGTTGGGAAGAGGATAAATAACACAATCTTATACAATAAAAGAACTTCTGGAGGTATCAGGATCCCTGGTTTAATGCTGTATTACAAAGTAATAGTAATAAAAATCTGCATGGTATTGGTATACAAATAGAAAGGTTAGTGAATGGAATTAAATCAAAGAACCTGAAACAAACCCAAATAGCTATGGAACTTGAGTTTTGACAAAGAATTAAAAACAATATATTGTGAAAAAAGAAAGCATCTTCAACAAATCTTGCTAGTATAACTGGGTGATTGCATGTAGAATAATGCAAAGAAAACCGTATTTATCAATCTGCACAAAATTCAAATACAAATCAATTAAATAACATAAAATCTGACACACTAAATTTAAAAGAAGGAAAATGGCAGATAGCTGTGAACACATTGGTACAGGACATGACTTACTGAACAGAACACCAATGGCTCAGGCACTAAAATCAACATATTCTAAAGGGCACCTCATGAAATTGAGAAGGTTCTGAAAGGCTAAAGACTCTGTTAACCAGATAAAACAGCAGCCTACATATTGGGAAAAGATCTTCACTAACCCTACATATAATAGAGAGCTAATATCCAAAATATACAAACTCAAGAAGTTCAACTCTAACAAACCATATAACTCAATTAAAAATAGGTTATAGAGCTAAACAGAATTCTAAAGAAAGAATCTTGAGTGGCTGAGAATCACTTAATGACATGTTCAAAATCCTTAGTTATTAGTCATCATGGAAATGCAAATCAAAATGCAAAACTAAATGGAGAAAAACATGAAGCAATCCCACTAAAATCAGGGACTAGACAAGGCTGCACACTCTCTCCCTACTTATTCAATATAGTTCTTGAAGTTCTACCCAGAGCAATCAGACAACAAAAGGAAGTCAAAGGGACACAGATCAGAAAAGAAGAAGTCAAAATATCACTATTTGCAGATGATATGATAGTATATTTAAGTGATCCCAAAAGTTCCACCAGAGAACTACTAAAGCTGATAAACAACTTCAACAAAGTGGCTGGGTATAAAATTAACTCAAATAAATCAGTAGCCTTCCTCTACACAAAAGAGAAACAAGCCGAGAAAGAAATTAGGGAAATGACACCCTTCATAATAAACCCAAACAATATAAAGTACCTCGGTATGACTTTAACCAAGCAAGTAAAAGATTTGTACAATAAGAACTTCAAGACTCTGAGGAAAGAAATTGAAGAAGACCTCAGAAGATGGAAAGATCTCCCATGCTCATGGATTGGCAGGATTAATATAGTAAAAATGGCCATTTTACCAAAAGCGATCTACAGATTCAATGCAATTCCCATCAAAATACCATCCAATTCTTCAAAATGTTAGACAGAACAATTTGCAAATTCATCTGGAATAACAAAAAACCCAGGATAGCTAAAACTATCCTCAACAATAAAAGGACTTAAGGGGGAATCACTATCCCTGAACTCAAGCAGTATTACAGAGCAAAAGTGATAAAAACTGCATGGTATTGGTACAGAGACAGACAGACCAATGGAACAGAATTGAAGACCCAGAAATGAACCCACACACCTATGGGCACTTGATTTTTGACAAAGGAGCCAAAACCATGAAATAGAAAAAAGATAGCATTTTCAACAAATGGTGCTGGTTCAACTGGAGGTCAACATGTAGAAGAATACAAATCGATCCATGCTTATCACCCTGTACAAAGCTTAAGTCCAAGTGGATCAAGGACCTCTACATCAAACCAGATACACTCAAACTAATAGAAGAAAAACTAGGGCAGCATCTCAAACACATGGGAACTGGAAAAAAATTTCCTGAACAAAACACCAATGGCTTACGCTCTAAGATCAAGAATCGACAAATGGGATCTCATAAAACTGCAAAGCTTCTGTAAGGCAAAGGACACTGTGGTTAGGAGAAAACGGCAACCAACAGATTGGGAAAAGATCTTCAGCAATCCTACAACTGATAGAGGGCTTATATCCAAAATATACAAAGAACTCAAGAAGTTAGGCCGCAGGGAGACAAATAACCCTATTAAAATTGGGGTTCAGAGCTAAACAAAGAATTCACAGCTGAGGAATGCCAAATGGCTGAGAAACACCTAAAGAAATGTTCAACATCTTTAGTCATAAGGGAAATGCAAATCAAAACAACCCTGAGATTTCACCTCACACCAGTGAGAATGGCTAAGATCAAAAACTCAGGGGACAGCAGATGCTGGCGAGGATGTGGAGAAAGAGGAACACTCCTCCATTGTTGGTGGGGTTGCGGACTGGTACAACCATTCTGGAAATCAGTCTGGAGGCTCCTCAGAAAATTGGACATTGAACTTCCTGAGGATCCAGCTATACCTCTCTTGGGCATATACCCAAAAGATGCCCCAACATATAAAAAAGACACGTGCTCCACTATGTTCATTGCAGCCTTATTTATAATAGCCAGAACCTGGAAAAAACCCAGATGCCCTTCAACAGAGGAATGGATAAAGAAAATGTGGTACATCTACACAGTGGAATATTACTCAGCTATCAAAAACAATGACTTTATGAAATTCATAGGCAAATGGTTGGAACTGGAAAATATCATCCTGAGTGAGGTAACCCAATCACAGAAAAACACACATGGTATGCACTCATTGATAAGTGGCTATTAGCCCAAATGCTTGAATTACCCTAGATGCCTAGAACAAATGAAACTCAACACGGATGATCAAAATGTGAATTCTTCACTCCTTCTTTAAAAGGGGAACAAGAATACCCTTGGCAGAGAATACAGAGGCAAAGATTAAAACAGAGACTGAAGGAACACCCATTCAGAGCCTGCCCCACATGTGGCCCATACATATACAGCCACCCAATTAGACAAGATGGATGAAGCAAAGAAGTGCAGGCCGACAGGAGCCGGATGTAGATCGCTCCTGAGAGACACAGCCAGAATACAGCAAACACAGAGGCGAATGCCAGCAGCAAACCACTGAACTGAGAATAGGACCCCCGTTGAAGGAATCAGAGAAAGAACTGGAAGAGCTTGAAGGCACTCGAGACCCCATATGTAGAACAATGCCAAGGAACCAGAGCTTCCAGGGACTAAGCCACTACCTAAAGACTATACATGGACAGACCCTGGACTCTGACCTCATAGGTAGCAATGAATATCCTAGTAAGAGCACCAGTGGAAGGGGAAGCCCTGGGTCCTGCTAAGACTGAACCCCCAGTGAACTAGACTGTTGGGAGGAGGGCAGCAATGGGGGGAGGATGGGGAGTGGAACACCCATAAGGAAGGGCACTGGGGAAGGATTAGGGGGATGTTTGCCCGTAAACCGGGAAAGGGAATAACACTCGAAATGTATATAAGAAATACTCAAATTAATAAAAAAAAAAAAAGAAGAGAAATTCTTAGAGTAACCATACAATTCAATGTCTGAACTGCAACCATATATGAAGCAGAGATACACGCATTTGAATAATAATAGAATAATTTTATACTATGTACAATAACATTATGTCTAAAATTAGATTGTACTAAATGTGGACAATACTGACAGCATTCGCGTATTTGTTTACAATCATGTGTCTGTTGCTACCAGTTGTGAAAACTGCTGCTAGCATTTCCTTGGTTGCTATGAAATGCCACCATGGTTATAAAAAGATATATCTCACTTTGTTGTATAGATGCACAACATCAAGAAGAGCACCAGTGAATACCAAGAAGCAATTCCAAAGTTGCCTTTCTCAAGCTTCAATGTTTAAATTGAGTGTTGGTTTAAGGCATAACCTAGATTTCTTGTGTCTTCAGTGCCAGAAAGAATAGAACTTACCTTAAAAAAATTTTGGAAACTATACAGAATCTTCCTATTTTGACCACTCCAAGTGCAAGAGTTGCCATACAGTAAGCATTCCACATCTGCTACACTGGAACCACTACAGTTGTTACATCTATCTTTTCTCTTCTTCTCTTTTCTTTTCCTTTCTTTTCTTTTCTTTTCTTTTCTTTTCTGTTTTACCCATAATTACTTGTTTTTATTTACATTGTATCCCAATTGCAGCCTCCCTCATGCTTCTCCCAGTTCTACCATTACAAATCCCTCCTACATTACCTCCTCTTCTTATCTACAGAGAAGAAGCCTGCTTTGGGAATTATTCCATACAGTAACAACTAGTCTGAGCCAGACTAAACACCTCTTTTCCCACTGAGGCCCAACTAGGCTGAAGAAATAAGGCAAAGGAATACAATGTCTCAGTCAAACAGCACCCACACCCATCTGTTTCAAATGTGAAGAGGGTGGCTAGGTCCATCCCTGCATGTTCCTTGGTTGGTATATCATTCTCTAAGAGATTCCATGGACCCAGGTGAGTTTCCTCTATAGGTTTTCTTGTGGTATGCTTGATCCCTCCGGCTCACTCATTTCTTTCTTCCCTGCTTTTTCACAATGGGTCTTTCCATTTGTTTCTATCTACTAAATCAATAAGACCTCTCAAGAGTCGGTTATACTAAGTTCATATCTGCAAATATAAGAGTATCATTAATAGTGTCAGGTATTGGCTCTCTCCCATGGGATGGATCTCACATTGGGCCATCATTGGTTGATCATTCCCTCAGGCTCTGCTCCATCTTTTTCTTTGCACATCTTGTATGAAGGGCAAATATTGGATTGAAGGTTTTCTGGGTGAGTTGATATTCTCCTCTTCCCAATATCCACTGGAAGTCATAGGTGCTTCTATCTCTATATCCCAATTATTTGAAAATGACTAGAAATGGCCCTAATAGAGAAGAATTTATTCAAGAAAATCTTTGATCTTTAGCCTGGCATTGTGACTTATATCTATAGTTTTACCACAGGAGTGGGCAAGATGGTATTCTGCTGAGTTCAAAAAAGCCTTGATTACAATGTGAATTCCAAGCCATCCTGATCTACCTTGTCTCAAAAAAGAAGTTAAAGGTGGTGAGGTAGGGAGAAATCTCTAGAAAGGGGAATATATAGGACATAGGTGCTAGGAAAGGGGAGTGGGAAAATGAAGGAGCATAGGTTTTAATGAGGAAGAAAAAGAGAATCAAGATTAAAAAAATAAGAAAATATTTATACTATAAGAATATTTAAAATGACAATATTATATATATAAAGATATATGAAATATATTTATGTAATAGCATGTTTAATATATGTATCACAGATATAAAATATATGCATAATATAAAAATATTATATATAGTTCTTTCTCCTCTCTCACTCTTCTCTGCTTTCATGCCCTCTTTGTCCCTGTCCCTTCTCTCCCCAACCCACCTGCCTTCCATGTGCTCATGGCTGGCCTCTGTTCCTTTACTCTTCTACTCTTCTCTCATTAAATCTAATCACGTGGAAAAATGTTTTATATATATATATATATATATATATACATATATATATATATATATATATATATATATATCCTTGAAAAAAATAAAACAAAATATACCTTTTCTTCCAAAAACTACCTTAGCCATATTTTATCATAGTCATGGAAAAGTAACTAATAGAGAAGGCAATTGTTAATTTTTCAACTTTTAAATTATGTTGAAAGAATTCTGTAGCTACTTGTATTATAATGCTAATTGGGTCCCCCAAAACTGTCTGCATGAGAGTTTTACACATATTCTCTGGAAAATTGCCCTCAGTAAATTCTGATTGGTAAATAAAAATTCCAGGAGCCAATAGTTAAGGAGAGGACAGATATAGGTGGTTTTTTTAGGTTTTCAGAGCTTAGGACCATGAGAAAGCAGGAAAGAGAGAGATGTCATATTTTAGGAGTATTCAGGACAAAGTAAGAGCTGACATGGGGTAGAGATGCAAGGAGAGTGCCCTGAAACGATGGACCAAGAAAAAGTGCCCCAGAAGGCTGACTATTTGGAGGTAAGATATTAATAAGTAGTAACTCAGAGTTATTGGTACAATGTAGATTCTAATAGCATTAAGGTTAGGCAGTGGCCTAGCTACTAAGCTGCTTAAGGCATATTAAATATAAAAGCTGTATGTGTGTCTTTCTTCTGGGAGCACAAACCATTGAGGTAAGTAGTAAGCCTGAGATGGGATTTATTAAAATATTACTACTATAGTTTTTTTTTAAATTATGAGTTTCTGAAACTTCAAGTAAATGATGCCAATAATTCTCAAATTCCTTTTCTGAATTCATAGAGCCAAAAATTTTTGCTTTTTTATTAATTGGTTATTAGATAAAACACATTCATCAGTGTTCAAATGATGAACCATCTGGGATTTCTGAATTAAAGTTTGCCTTGATATTATTTCATATATAAAAACCACCTGGACAAAGTCTACTTCAGAAGGAAGAACTTATTTTGAATCATTTTTTCAAAGGAATTAGAATAATTTTTGAGTGTTGGGGCAAATTATATGAAGTTATATGGGTGAGCATTATTTGGGAGGAATTGACAGAGGCTAAAATATGTTTAAATATAATGTTTGATAAATGCTTTAATAAAAGGGAAACAAGTCAATTATGGTGTAAAAGACAAGACAACATGCAGCAAGTATGAAGGAAAAAACATGTAATTGAGAGGTCAATTACTCGAACATAAGCATGAAGTAGAGAGAATGTCTAGAAGTAGCAGAATTTTTAAATTCTCTAAGCCCACCTGTGTCACACACTTCTTGTAATAAGGCCATACCTTCTAAACTACACTAAATAGTGTTACCAACTTGGACACGATATGTTGAGACATTTGAATCTACATTAGACATTCTCATTCATATGACTACACCATGGCATGATATTATGAAAAATGAACTAAGTATTTTTGTAATACGTTTGAAAAAAATAAAAGCATATTTTTTTCCTCAATTTTATAAAAATGGAAATTTAAAATTATAGTAAAATAAAGAAAAATAAATAATGTGAAAGTGACAAATGATAGTCCTTTCCCACAGGGGCACGATTCCCCTTTACGAAAAAGTAAAGGGCTCTTGAGGATATGTGGTAGACTTATTAAAGGAAATCATGAAAGTAACAAGTAATAAGATTCCTGCAGGATATTAGATTACACTGTGAAGCCCGAGATTGAGTTATTCACTGAAAAAAGCTGTTTCTTTTTGTAGTGTGTCTAAGCCTTAGAACACATATTTAATTCCAAACAATGAAGTTAAAGTTAGTTTGTAGAAGGAAGTTACTTCTAATTAAGTGACAAAATGACAAATCAGAGAAAGGTTTGACAGACAGGTTATGTCCTGTTCTCATAAGAAGAGAGTAGGAAGGAATGCTACTTAGAGCACAGAGAAAGAGAGAAAGAAAAGGAGAAATAAGGATGACAATTATACAAGGACAGTTGTACAGAGAATGAGAAGGAACCAGGGGATTACAACATATTGCCAAAGTTAATATGAAGTCAAGCTGAGCAATTAAGGAGATAGTTAGAGAAAAGCAATATTGAATGAGTCAGCTTGAAGTGAAGTTTGAACCAGAATAGCTGAATTGACCAGCTGTCTAGAGTTCAGAAAGAGCGAGAAATGGTGAGCTTATTCAGCAGTAAGTTTCAGAGGTTGAAAGTATTCCAGGACTAGACATGAAGGAAGGAAGTTTCCAGGACTAGGCACAGCTTAGCAGACAGAGGCAGTAGTCTGTCGCAAAAATTGAATCAGACAAAAGATACAGAAGATTATTATACAATACCTATTTGTCCTAGTACAAATAATAATAAGTAAATAGAAGTCCAATAAATGACTATGTACAGTCATTTATATAAAGTGCAAGAAAAGCTGGGAATGTTACAAAATAACAAAATATAACAAAATATTTTGAAGACACATCTTTATCTTACTTTCTTCTCTTCATATTCTTATAGAATCAAAGAAGAGAGGATTTATTTTAGTTCATTATTCAAGATATTATGTAGTAGATCATATATCACCATAGAATAATTATAGTAGCAGGAGTGTGAAATATCTATTCATAGCATACCCACAATCAAGACAGAATTATGAATTCAAACTAGTCTTTAATTCACGTTTTCTATTTTATATAGTCAACTCAGAATACCCCAACAAGGAAAAGGTTTGACCCACAAATAAGATAGTCTCACATCAAATAACATAATCAAAATAATCATCTACATTCAAGTCCAGAGCCTCATATCACACATAGTTCTAGAATTAATCATCATGGTACTTTAAAATCTGAAATTTTGCTGAGAAAAATTAAAGAAGTAATTTGTGATATACACTATGACTAGTAACTAGAAGACCCAATGTTTTAAAAATATGTACTATCTCCAAGTATATGACTGTTTTCACTGAAGTTGCAATATATAATTATATATAAATTGGAAAACACATTTTAAACTTTATATAGAAATTCAAAATGTCTAGAGTGGCATAGAAAATTTGAAGAACAATTATACTTACTGATCTCAAGAGACTATTAATGTAAATAATATGTGGTATTGGTTTAAATGTGAATCTATATAGACAATGAAATGATGTAGGCTACAGAAATAGATTTCAACATATGAGGTTAATTATTATACAATGTTGTTAAAGTAAGAAAAGGGCATCTTTCAGAGCACATATAAATGACACACATGGAAATAAAAGAGATCAACCATTGTTTTGCATAATTTATAAAACTATGTCATAGTTCCAAAAATAATAATTGTCAGCATAAAGTATTTCATGAACATAATGTAAACATTCATGATTTTCAGATAAAGCAATATTTCTTATACAAAATATGAAGAACAAAACTCTCAAAACAATAATATATCTCCTTAACCAAAAGTAAAGCTTTCTATTCTTTTAAAGTAATTACCAGACCAAAAAGCAAACCATGGGCTAGGAAATTTTCACAGTACATATATATGGCTAAGAACATGATTGTATTGCATGTAATATCTTATAAAACTCAATAGGATAATCAGCAGAAATTAATAAATTTTCTAACAGAGTAAAAGAAAATTTTCACAAAATAATATGGACTTCTAATAACATTATATAGTGCTAATATTCTGTATTGAAACTAGAATGTTCATATGTAAGACTGACAAAAATACACTGTCAGAGCTGACCGAGTAGAATGTGTTCTTGTATATTATTTTAGAAGAATAAATTGATATGACTCTAGGAAATATCATATTTTCCTGTAAGTTAAGCACATATTCTCATATGAAAAATTTGTTTAGAATTATCTTTCAATAAAAATTAAAGTAAGCATATTTGTATTCAAATGTGCATCAATTGACAACAAATTACAAGAAAATTATTGATATATGTAGCAGCTTTTTTGACCACCCCCAAAAATCTCATGTTAAATGAAAGAAGCCAAAAAGATTTATTATTCTGTAATTTCATTAAAATGAAGATGTATTTAAAATAATTATAGCAGAATATGATATACATGAATATCATATCATTATTAAATCTATACATCATACAACAACAATACATACAATGTATCACAAAAGAAAGCTTCCAAAACCATCTAATTTGTTGAGAGTAATCCAATTAATATTTTCCCAGTTAGATTTTCAGAGAATTAACTGGCCCCCCAAAAATGTGTATTTTAGAATTCTTTTATTCTATTAACGGTTATATGTGGTTTACATTTATAATGCTCAATTTATATAAATGTTCAGTTTATTTTGTGCAAATTTTCTCACTAATTATTATGTAAGAAATGAACAAAATATGTTTACTAGAATTTAAAATGAACGAACTGATAATACAAAATTCTAAAAAATATGAAGCAAAGGAATTTATTTATTGGTGATGGGAAATAGTGCCTGGTCTGGCATGGAAGCAGAAGAGATGGTATGATATAGTGCCCATCCCTGGAGCAAAGCTAGCAAGATATTGGTCTTCTCAACTGCAGATGTTGCTATTGGTGTAAGGCTTGTGTGATAGCTATTCCTGGTTTTCAACTTGACTATACCTGGAATGAACTATAATCCTGAAGTGGAGAGTGCACCTGTGATCCAAATCTTGAGGTTAGAAGACAGGATCCAGACCTGAATATTGATATGTAGATCTTGAGTCATAGTGACCATGAAAATCTCACGCCCATGCAGCTTGGTCAGAAAGATAGTAAAGGAAACATATTTTTGGAAATAGAGGTAAAAACCTCAATTAAGAAAGAAAAAAAATAGTCAAAAATCAAGTCTCAGATAGATGAATATAATGTTAGGGGTAAAATGTTGGTCTTCTCCATGGAAGCCATCAGAAACCAAATTTAATCCCAGGAGACTGAGGAAAGGATATCTCTGAATTCAAAGTCAGCCTGGACAAAAGCATGAACAAAGATCCAGGTATGGCGTTACACACCTTCTAATAGTGCCACTCTCTGGGCCAAGAATATACAAACTACTACAGCTTGGTTGCATAATAATGTACATAATTTACTTCATGTTCCTCATTTGGGGAATGTTCTCCCTACAAAGGATAACGACTTTAAAATAATCAAAATTAGCACAATTCTAGGAAGCAAGAATGCATCGGGTGATTTTCTGCAAAATGGTGATGCTGTAAACTTAAGAAAAGCCCTGAAGGCTGTGGGAAAGAACTTTAAAAACATGAGTTCAAAAATACATAAATCAGTGTAAGAGCTGTTCTTTAAAGGATTTCTAAACTATGCAAAATGTAAGAATACAATATGAATTGTATTAGGGTTTCCACAATCCTGAAAGAACAGAGGCAATTGGACAAATGAATTAGCTTGGTCAGAAAGATAGTAAAGTAGACATATCTTGGGAAATAGAGGTAAAAACCTCAATTAAAAAAGAAAAAATAGTTAAAAATCAAGTCTCAGATAGATGAATATAATGTTAGGGATAAAATTCTGGTCTTCTCCATGGAAGCTGTCAGAAACTAAATTTGATCCAGATATTCTATACCCAAAAGGAGGTAGTTATATGTACAATTGAAATAGAGGTAGGACATGGTCAAAAAGTCTGGCATAAAATAAAAACATGATGGTTTGGTATTCCCACATCCTGGATTGGTTAACATTTTCCAATAAGTAGCCTTGGAGTTCTTGAGTTAAAAAGTGAAAAATCCACATATTAATAATATATTTAGGTAGCTAAGAATTATAAAATTAAAGTTCAATGTTGCTCACATTGGCACAAATAAGAGCTCGCTAAATTGCAAAAACATTTATAAAAATTATGTTAATTCCTGCTAATTTTATCACACAAAAATAGCCTCTATGTCTATACTTGGAATGCACAAGCACTGTGCCCAGCAAACCATATAGGACTTGCTATGTTTATGTGATATATATATATATATATATATATATATATATGTATATATATATATATATATATATATGCAATTGCTGTCAAAATCATTTTTCTTGAATGTGCTCTGTATTTCAGTTTCTATTTCTAAAAGTCAAGTGGCTAAAATTATAAAATACAGTCATGGAATAAATCTGGGATAAATGATTAAATTAATATGCAATTTCAAGAAGTAGATGGATTTTGGACTACAAGACAGCTATCCCGGGCATATTACAGAGCTGTGAGCTTGTATCCATCACTGACCTTCGAACCGTTCTTCCACATTTCTCATTCACCCTTTCCTCAGGACACTCTTGTAGGGTTTAGAGTTCCACATCTCCTCTGCCACAGGGCAAGGCTGCTGTAGGGAGGGCACAGGAAGTTGACTGTGTTGCAGTTAAATTAAATAAAACAATGTTGTCTTTTATCTCACACTAGATCCGGAACTGTATTGCCCCCAAGATATCTGGTAGATATCTTCATTTCTATAAGCAAAGCATCTCACCCTCTTTGCTCTATCCCATATCACACTGCTGATGGCTACTCTCTGAATTTGTGAACAATCTCTCTACCCATCTAGTTCCCAAGGCAGGTAGCCACCATGCCAGACATATATATCCCAATTCTGTGGTGGCCCAATGTCTCCATCCACCACAAACTCTCTGGAATTCAATTAAATCGCCACATGAAAGATCACAATCACCTCTGATTCAATTGATAAAATATAATTGCCCACCTAGACATACAAAGCCCTGTACACATCCATCCCTCAAGAATATTCATAACAACCTGTAAATGTAAAGAGAGGAATCTTAACATCCGCTTCCATGTCTCTTGGCTCCTTACTTCCCCTTGTTCCAGTCTCTTCCCCCTCTCTAAAACTTTTCTTCTGCACATCCTTCCTTCAGATTCAATGACAGACCTCGTTCTATCTTGTACCTGCCTTCACCTGCATAATGACATCTTGCTACATTTCACCTGTTCTGTCTAATTAAAGAAAAAGTTTTGTTACAAATATAAGCTGAGCACAACTTTTATTATGTAATTAAAAGCATAAAATATACCTAACACCTATTCCAACATTTTATCAGTTAAACAAAACATTTGGTTATCTATTCCAGCTTAAGAAAGGCTTAAAATCTGTTTTATGCTGGCTAGCTTGTATACTATGAGATAACTATCTAATAAAATATGTATTTTCAAAGTTAAATAGACTGATAGACTATGAGACTGTAGTCAGTCTTCAACCCTGTCAGAAATCTGAGAATGAACAAATATCTATAAATATAGGAAGCTTAACACAGCTTCCAGAACTGAGACAGGTTTTAGAGACAAATCTCTACTAACTGAGTCCTCTGTTAGCAATATATGAGTGCATGTCTTCAACTTTATGACCCAAAATTAAGTGACAGACTCTTGAAATGCAGAAACCTCGAAGGGCTAGTAATTCTGGCTTGGCAGACTTATAAGTCAACTATCCTGCATAAAGTGTCCATTTTTGGACAGTATTAGTCTGTAGATCAAATAGGCAGTTCCTGCCCAATGGCTGTCTAGTCACAAGGTATTGCCTCACTTGCAAGTAGAGAACCTCAACTTCTCTGTTAGATCCACCAAAGGGGAACTGTTAGGAGCAGATTTGTTTCAACAAAAGATAAATAACTTAACATCTCATATTTTGTGGGTTTCTGAGGTTTTTGAAAGACATCTATCTATATAAGGCAATTTGGATTGTTGTCCTTTAACTATCTTAATATAATATCTTGATAGTACTCTAACAAACTCAGAGCCATGAATTTGCTATTTGGTCCTTAACTCACATGTGTAATCAAATCAGAAGAGTTTAATGGCATCAATAGAAGGGCTGACTCTAAACCTTGTACTTTTAAACTTTATTAACAAATGAATTCTATACTATAGCAAAAATATGATTTTAGCTTAGTTACCAAATGAGATTATGTCTGTACAACCCAATCAAGCTAATTCTTCCCTGTTAAATTATGACCAATTCTAAATTCTTCAAAAAAAATCCTTAGAATATCCACTTTCAGCCCCCAAAAGTCCACAGAATATGGGCGACTACTCTTCAATAACTTCTTCATGCTATATGTGGGCATTGAGATATTCTTGGAGGGTAGGGGTAGAGAAAATGGAGCAATGTTGTAGCCTAATATGCCTGTCTTGACTGGACCCAGCTGAAAGTCCTTGAGATCAGGAACCCAAGCAGGTACATTCTGGACAATATAATTCTCAAGACAAAAATTTAGATTTAAGATATCTTTTTGTTTGATTCCCTTGAATTTAATACTTAAGGAACTCTCGCTCTATCAAATCTGATACATATGACTCTGGAAGGTCATTTGCAGAGCCTAATCACCCTTTTTAAAAACACAAAGACAAAAACATTTCTTCCAAAATACTGTGTTCCTTAGTCTGTAATCAGAAAAGCAAGTATCTTCTACTTTTTTCCAGAGGAATAATATAACCATAAAACTCAAAGTCACACCCATGGTGAAGACTAAACAATATTATAAAAGGAAGCAAGCTAAACAATAGTGCTAAAAAATGAGTCTGTTAGGCTTTTCTAATCTGTTATATTAGAAAATTAACCTAAAATTCCTGTGGAGTCTTCATTAAGAGAACCTGAGCTTCCTGTTGTGGTAAATATAAAAAATAACCACAAACTTTCGCTAGCCAGCATTGAGTTGCATGGCCTTTAGAGGGGTAATTTCTAAAACAAATTAAACACCTTTTATCCACTCTAAGTAAGCAATTTATCAAACCAGGACTTTAGCCCCAAACATTTCAATCTATCAAGCTCTTTACCAGGGCCTCAGAATTTTATTTATTAATAATTCCTATAATATATGTCTGTATTCACTCTGCCTAGTGCTACAGACTTCTACCACAAGTCTCTACTTGGAGTCAGTGACTAATTTTCCCTATGTTCCGAACCGTGGGTGAAAATTCCCACGTGATTCAGGTAAATATCTGTACTCTCTTCTTCTAAAACTAAACGTAATTGTCTTCTAATAATACGTGTCATTAAAAAGCATGAAGCTATACCCAAAAGATGCCCCAACATATAACAAAGACACATTCTCCACTATGTTCATAGCAGCCTTATTTATAACAGCCAGAAGCTGGAAAGAACCCAGATGCCTTTCAACAGAGGAATGGATAGAGAAAATGTGGTATATCTACACAATGGAATATTACTCAGCTATCAAAAACAATGACTTTATGAGATTCATAGGCAAATGGATGGAACTGGAAAATATCATCCTGAGTGAGGTGATCCAATCACAGAAAAACACACATGGTATGCATTCATTGATAAGTGTCTCTTAGCCCAAATGCTTGAATTACCCTAGATACACAGAACACATGAAACTCAAGAAGGATGACCAAAATGCAAATGCTTCACTCCTTTTTTAAAGGGGAACAAGAATACCCTTGGGAGGGAATAGGGAGACAAAGTTTAGAACAGAGGGAGAAGGAACTGCCCCACATGTGGCCCATACATATACAGCCACCAAACTAGATAAGATGGATGAGGCAAAGAAGTGCAGGCTGACAGGAACCAGATTTACATCTCTCCTGAGAGACACAGCCAGAATATGGCAAATACATAGGCGAATGCCATCATTAAACCACTGAACTGAAAACGGGACCCTCGTTGAAGGAATCTTAGAAAGGACTAAAAGAGTTTGAAGGGATTTGAAACGCCATATGAACAACAATGCCAACCAACCAGAGTTTCCAGTGACTAAGCCACTACCCAAAGACTATACATGGACTGACCCTGGGCTCCAACCTCATAGGTAGCAATGAATAGCCTAGTAAGAGCACCAGTGGAAGGGGAAGCCCTTGGTCCTGCCAAGACTGAACCCCCAGTGAACTTGATTGTTGGGGGGGAGGGCGGTAATGGAGGGAGGATGGGGAGGGGAAGCCCATATAGAAGTGGAGGGGGAGGGGTTAGGGGGATGTTGGCCGGGGAATAACAATCGAAATGTAAATAAGAAATACTCAAGTTAATAAAGATGGGGGGAAAAAGCATGAAGCTTGTTTAACTAGAATTTTAACCCAAAATTCCCATGGAGCCCATGTTAGAAGGAATAAAAGTATCCTGAAAAAGTTTCTTAAAAAACTTGGTTAAGAAAGCATCTTATAATCTCTAAGTCTCTGAGCTGCCATTAGTTATCACAGCAGGGAATCTACAGCCTGCATGCCTAGGCTGCTTCTTTATTTCTTTAAGTTTCCTGCACTTGAGACATCATGTGAATTAACATGGTGCTGGCACCCTCTTACTTAGAAAATAGAACTTTCTCTCAACTCTTAGGTTTACTAGTGGATTCTTGCCCACCACAATGGTTTACCTCCTGTCCTGTAAAATTAAAATAATGGGCTTTCTTTTATCCTGCACTAGATCCAGCACTGTACTGCTCCATGACATCTGTTAGGTATCTTCATTTCAGTCTGTAAAGTGTCTCACCCACTTTTTTCTCTCCCATATCACACTGCTGATGTCTACTCTCTCAGCCTGACAACAATCTCTCTGCCCATCTAGTTCACAAGGCAGGTTGACACCATATATACATATTCCAATTTTGTGGTGGCCCCATGTCTCCAGCCACCACACACTCTCTTGAATTCAATTAATTTGCCTCATGAAAGAACACAAAATACAACCACCTCTGATCCAATTGATAATATATAATTGTCCACCTAGACATACAAAGCCCTGTACACATCAATCCCTTAAGAATATTCATAACAACCAGTAAATATACAGAGAGGAATCTTAACATCTGCCTCCATTTTCTCTCGGCTCTTTCCTCCCCCTCACTGCAGTCTCAACCCCATCTCTAAAGTTTTTCTCCTGCCCATCCTTCCTTCTCATCTAATGACAGGCCTCATTGTATCTTGTATGCTTTCACCTTACATAATGACATCATCCTCCATCATCTCCCTCACACCATCTCCAGGTGGGTATCAGGGTGTAGGAAAATCCTGGTGGGTGGGGAGGCACAGCCTGATGTGGGGGACAGCCAGAACTGGCTTTAGGTTCCCTGGCCTGCAATGAGCCCAGAGCCATCTTATTCTCAGTCTCCTGGGCCCCAAGTCATCACTGAGAGACACAGAAGAGCAGAGAATAGAGTGGGGGCCTGTAGGCTGGATCTAGACAGGTAGGGGGAGGGGAGAAGCTCCAGGTGGTCCACTGTGAGAAAGTCCTTGACTTGCTGATAGTTGGCTGGCAGTCTTGGGCTTGGTGGCAGGTGGGCATGACTGGGAGCAGAGAGGCCTTCTATTGGAGATTATATGTTAGCTCTATAGGCAAAGGCCTTCTCTGTGGCTCCCCACTGTGGATCCTGATGAAAAGAGGCAGTTTATGATTTTATGGTATTTATTGTCATGGCAGAAAGTAGATGTGCAAAACCACACCTCACTTCTCAGGGTGGGCCTGAGGTTAAATACCATTTGCAGGGAAGTGTGTCTGGGAAGGAAAGCTTATTGCCTAATCCCTCCAGGCCTTTAGGTATCATTAAAATAAAGATATGTCTTGAGCCTATGTTATCACAGGTCATGTCTTCTGCCACTGGAGGGGATTGGGGCATTACCCTTATGTGACTGATAGCCACAAATCTACAGGGAGCTGGGGCTAGTGACAGGGGACTGGTACCAGAAACAGGCAAGGTTTCTACGGTCCCTTCAGTGTTTCTGGGATTTCAGGTCTTACCTCACCCCAGAACCAGGCTACCTTTCAAAAGAACCAAGCTACCTTTTACAGTCCCAAACCCTCTCTTAAGCTGAGGCTAGAACTCAGCAAAATAAAATGACACAGTTATAATAGAAGACAATTGGATGGTTTTGGCTCCTTTGTCAAAAATCAAGTGACCATAGGTGTGTGGGTTCATTTCTGGGTCTTCAATTCTATTCCATTGGTCTATCTGTCTGTCTCTGTACCAATACCATGCAGTTTTTATCACTATTGCTCTGTAATACTGCTTGAGTTCAGGGATAGTGATTCCCCCTGAAGTCCTTTTATTGTTGAGGATAGCTTTAGCTATCCTGGGTTTTTTGTTATTCCAGATGAATTTGCAAATTGTTCTGTCTAACTCTTTGAAGAATTGGATTGGTATTTTGATGGGGATTGCATTGAATCTGTAGATTGCTTTTGGTAAAATGGCCATTTTTACTATATTAATCCTGCCAATCCATGAGCATGGGAGATCTTTCCATCTTCTGAGGTCTTCTTCAATTTCTTTCCTCAGTGTCTTGAAGTTCTTATTGTACAGATCTTTTACTTGCTTGGTTAAAGTCACACCGAGGTACTTTATATTATTTGGGTCTATTATGAAGGGTGTCGTTTCCCTAATTTCTTTCTCGGCTTGTTTCTCTTTTGTATAGAGGAAGGCAACTGATTTATTTGAGTGAATTTTATACCCAGCCACTTTGCTGAAGTTGTTTATCAGCTTTAGTAGTTCTCTGGTGGAACTTTTAGGATCACTTAAATATACTATCATGTCATCTGCAAATAGTGATATTTTGACCTCTTCTTTTCCAATCTGTATCCTTTCGATCTCCTTTTGTTGTCTGATTGCTCTGGCTAGAACTTCAAGAACTATATTGAATAAGTAGGGAGAGAGTGGGCAGCCTTGTCTAGTCCCTGATTTTAGTGGGATTGCTTCAAGTTTCTCTCCATTTAGTTTAATGTTAGCAACTGGTTTGCTGTATATGGCTTTTACTATGTTTAGGTATGGGCCTTGAATTCCTATTCTTTCCAGGACTTTTATCATGAAGGGGTGTTGAATTTTGTCAAATGCTTTCTCAGCATCTAATGAAATGATCATGTGGTTCTGTTCTTTCAGTTTGTTTATATAATGGATCACGTTGATGGTTTTCCGTATATTAAACCATCCCTGCATGCCTGGGATGAAGCCTACTTGATCATGGTGGATGATTGTTTTGATGTGCTCTTGAATTCGGTTTGCCAGAATTTTATTGAGTATTTTTGCGTCGATATTCATAAGGGAAATTGGTCTGAAGTTCTCTTTCTTTGTTGTGTCTTTGTGTGGTTTAGGTATAAGAGTAATTGTGGCTTCGTAGAAGGAATTCGGTAGTGCTCCATCTGTTTCAATTTTGTGGAATAGTTTGGATAATATTGGTATGAGGTCTTCTATGAAGGTTTGATAGAATTCTGCACTAAACCCGTCTGGACCTGGGCTCTTTTTGGTTGGGAGACCTTTAATGACTGCTTCTATTTCCTTAGGAGTTATGGGGTTGTTTAACTGGTTTATCTGTTCCTGATTTAACTTCGATACCTGGTATCTGTCTAGGAAATTGTCCATTTCCTGAAGATTTTCAAATTTTGTTGAATATAGGTTTTTATAGTAAGACCTGATGATTTTTTGAATTTCCTCCGAATCTGTAGTTATGTCTCCCTTTTCATTTCTGATTTTGTTAATTTGGACACACTCTCTGTGTCCTCTTGTTAGTCTGGCTAAGGGTTTATCTATCTTGTTGATTTTCTCAAAGAACCAACTTTTGGTTCTGTTGATTCTTTCTATGGCCCTTTTTGTTTCTACTTGGTTGATTTCAGCTCTGAGTTTGATTATTTCCTGCCTTCTACTCCTCCTGGGTGTATTTGCTTCTTTTTGTTCTAGAGCTTTTAGGTGTGCTGTCAAGCTGCTGACATATGCTCTTTCCTGTTTCTTTCTGCAGGCACTCAGCGCTATGAGTTTTCCTCTTAGCACAGCTTTCATTGTGTCCCATAAGTTTGGGTATGTTGTACCTTCATTTTCATTAAATTCTAAAAAGTTTTTAATTTCTTTCTTTATTTCTTCCTTGACCAGGTTATCATTGAGTAGAGCATTGTTCAATTTCCAAGTATATGTGGGCATTCTTCCTTGATTGTTATTGAAGACCAGTTTTAGGCCGTGGTGGTCCGATAGCACGCATGGGATTATTTCTATCTTTCTGTACCTGTTGAGGCCCGTTTTTTGACCAATTATATGGTCAATTTTGGAGAAAGTACCATGAGGAGCTGAGAAGAAGGTATATCCTTTTGCTTTAGGATAGAATGTTCTATAAATATCCGTTAAGTCCATTTGGCTCATGACTTCTCTTAGTCTGTCTACATCTCTGTTTAATTTCTGTTTCCATGATCTGTCCATTGATGAGAGTGGGGTGTTGAAATCTCCCACTAGTATTGTGTGAGGTGCAATGTGTGTTTTCAGCTTTAGTAAGGTTTCTTTTACATATGTAGGTGTCCTTGTATTTGGGGCATAGGTATTTAGGATTGAGAGTTCATATTGGTTGATTTTTCCTTTGATGAATATGAAGTGTCCTTCCTTATCTTTTTTGATGACTTTTAGTTGGAAATTGATTTTATTTGATATTAGAATGGCTACTCCAGCTTGCTTCTTCTGACCATTTGCTTGGAAAGTTGTTTTCCAGCCTTTCACTCTGAGGTAGTGTCTGTCTTTGTCTCTGAGGTGTGTTTCCTGTAGGCAGCAGAAAGCAGGGTCCTCGTTGCGTATCCAGTTTGTTAATCTATGTCTTTTTATTGGGGAGTTGAGGCCATTGATATTGAGAGATATTAAGGAATAGTGATTATTTCTTCCCGTTATATTCATATTTGGATGTGAGGTTATGTTTGTGTGCTTTCATTCTCTTTGTTTTGTTGCCAAGACGATTAGTTTCTTGCTTCTTCTAGGGTATAGCTTGCCTCCTTATGTTGGGCTTTACCATTTATTATCCTTTGTAGTGCTGGATTTGTAGAAAGATATTGAGTAAATTTGGTTTTGTCATGGAATATCTTGGTTTCTCCATCAATGTTAATTGAGAGTTTTGCAGGATACAGTAACCTGGGCTGGCATTTGTGTTCTCTTAGGGTCTGTATAACATCAGTCCAGGATCTTCTGGCCTTCATAGTTTCTGGCGAGAAGTCTGGTGTGATTCTGATAGGTCTCCCTTTATATGTTACTTGACCTTTTTCCCTTACTGCTTTTAATATTCTTTCTTTATTTTGTGCGTTTGGTGTTTTGACAATTATGTGACGGGAGGTGTTTCTTTTCTGGTCCAATCTATTTGGAGTTCTATAGGCTTCTTGTATGTCTATGGGTATCTCTTTTTTTAGGTTAGGGAAGTTTTCTTCTATGATTTTGTTGAAGATATTTACTGGTCCTTTGAGCTGGGAGTCTTCACTCTCTTCTATACCTATTATCCTTAGGTTTGATCTTCACATTGAGTCCTGGATTTCCTGTATGTTTTGGACCAGTAGCTTTTTCCGCTTTACATTATCTTTGACAGTTGAGTCAATGATTTCTATGGAATCTTCTGCTCCTGAGATTCTCTCTTCCATCTCTTGTATTCTGTTGGTGAAGCTTGTATCTACAGCTCCTTGTCTCTTCTTTTGGTTTTCTATATCCAGGGTTGTTTCCATGTGTTCTTTCTTGATTGCTTCTATTTCCATTTTTAATTCCTTCAACTGTTTGATTGTGTTTTCCTGGAATTCTTTCAGGGATTTTTGCGATTCCTCTCTGTAGGCTTTTACTTGTTTATTAATGTTTTCCTGTGCTTCCCTAAGTGTGTTCATGTCTTTCTTGAAGTCCTCCAGCATCATGATCAAATATGATTTTGAAACTAGATCTTGCTTTTCTGGTGTGTTTGGATATTCCATGTTTGTTTTGGTGGGAGAATTGGGCTCCGATGATGGCATGTAGTCTTGGTTTCTGTTGCTTGGGTTCCTGCGCTTGCCTCTCGCCATCAGATTATCTCTAGTGTTACTTTGTTCTGCTATTTCTGACAGTGGCTAGACTGTCCTGTAAGCCTGTGTGTCAGGATTGCTGTAGACCTGCATTTTCAGCAAATGGTGCTGGTTCAACTGGAGGGCAACATGTAGAAGAATGCAGATCGATCCGTGCCTATCACCCTGTACAAAGCTTAAGTCCAAGTGGATCAAGGACCTCCACATCAAACCAGACACACTCAAACTAATAGAAGAAAAACTAGGGAAGCATCTGGAACACATGGGCACTGGAAAAAATTTCCTGAACAAAACACCAATGGCTTATGCTCTAAGATCAAGAATCGACAAATGGGATCTCATAAAACTGCAAAGCTTCTGTAAGGCAAAGGACACTGTGGTTAGGACAAAACGGCAACCAACAGATTGGGAAAAGATCTTTACCAATCCTACAACAGATAGAGGCCTTATATCCAAAATATACAAAGAACTCAAGAAGTTAGACCGCAGGGAAACAAATAACCCTAATAAAAAATGGGGTTCAGAGCTAAACAAAGAATTCACAGCTGAGGAATGCCGAATGGCTGAGAAACACCTAAAGAAATGTTCAACATCTTTAGTCATAAGGGAAATGCAAATCAAAACAACCCTGAGATTTCACCTCACACCAGTGCGATTGGCTAAGATCAAAAACTCAGGTGACAGCAGATGCTGGCGAGGATGTGGAGAAAGAGGAACACTCCTCCATTGTTGGTGGGATTGCAGACTGGTAAAACCATTCTGGAAATCAGTCTGGAGGTTCCTCAGAAAATTGGACATTGAACTGCCTGAGGATCCAGCTATACCTCTCTTGGGCATATACCCAAAAGATGCCTCAACATATAAAAGAGACACGTGCTCCACCATGTTCATCGCAGCCTTATTTATAATAGCCAGAAACTGGAAAGAACCCAGATGCCCTTCAACAGAGGAATGGATACAGAAAATGTGGTACATCTACACAATGGAATATTACTCAGCTATCAAAATCAACGAGTTTATGAAATTCGTAGGCAAATGGTTGGAACTGGAAAATATCATCTTGTGTGAGCTAACCCAATCACAGAAAGACATACATGGTATGCACTCATTGATAAGTGGCTATTAGCCCAAATGCTTGAATTACCCTAGATCCCTAGAACAAACGAAACTCAAGACGGATGATCAAAATGTGAATGCTTCACTCCTTCTTTAAATGAGGAAAAAGAATACCCTTGGCAGGGAAGGGAGAGGCAAAGATTAAAACAGAGACTGAAGGAACACCCATTCAGAGCCTGCCCCACATGTGGCCCATACATATACAGCCACCCAATTAGACAAGATGGATGAAGCAAAGAAGTGCAGACCGACAGGAGCCGGATGTAGATCGCTCCTGAGAGACACAGCCAGAATACAGCAAATATAGAGGCGAATGCCAGCAGCAAACCACTGAACTGAGAATAGGTCCCCTATTGAAGGAATCAGAGAAAGAACTGGAAGAGCTTGAAGGGGCTCGAGACCCCAAAAGTACAACAATGCCAAGCAACCAGAGCTTCCAGGGACTAAGCCACTACCTAAAGACTATACATGGACTGACCCTGGACTCTGACCCCATAGGTAGCAATGAATATCCTAGTAAGAGCACCAGTGGAAGGGGAAGCCCTGGGTCCTGCTAAGACTGAACCCCCAGTGAACTAGTCTATGGGGGGAGGGCGGCAATGGGGGGAGGGTTGGGAAGGGAACACCCATAAGGAAGGGGAGGGGGGAGGGGGATGTTTGCCTGGAAACCGGGAAAGGGAATAACACTCGAAATGTATATAAGAAATACTCAAGTTAATAAAAAAAAATAATAGAAGACAATTTCATAGTTTTATAGGACATTAAGGATATATTTTCATCCCAATAATCATAATCATCTATCCCATGGAATTGAAAACACAACCTCATAAAATTTTATTTGTGTATAATTATAGCATTTTTATTCACAATTAATTCAACTTGAATTAATCAGTGTTTTTCTTCAATATGAAAATGTATATACAAACTCGATGTATTTAGACAACAAGACATTAATGCAATATATAGGTCAATGTAGATTCATACTTTACACATTTCACAAAGTGAAGAAGTCAGACTCAATGTTTGCATAGCATGATCTTATATGCAGGAATATTTAAAAGTAGCTTTGCCAAGTAAGTAGCAATAATATTGGGTACTTGAAACACATTTTGGCAAAAAAATTCTGTCTACATTCTTACAATAGAGATCCTTGATTTCTATTTATTGAGGGTAAGACATATAAGTGAGAAATTGTACATGCTTGGCCTAATAATAGCAAATTGATTTTTAAGCATGCCAAGTTTTAGAATCTTTGAGTCATTTCATGTACAGAAGATTACATTGTTGAATATATGGAAGTGTATTTTAAAAAGATATAAAAAACTAATTATAATAAAATTTATACATGAGGAGTGACAGGTAGAGTATCTGTAGGTATTAAAACATAAAACGTAGAATGCAGTTAGAAATTAGAGTGGATTAGGAATGTGACAGTAGTAGGTTGTATTCAAGGCTATTATACTTCTCCCTCTGTAAATAGTTGGTTAGTGTCAGGCATGAACTCTCAACTATTGAGCTATCTTTAAGTACAAATAGAGAACTCTTGGTTCCTGTAAAGACTTAAGTGTTATTTTTTCACCCTGTAAGATATTGTGTCAGGCTGGTCATTGTTGTAGTTGATAGATTTTATAGTTAGGTAGGACGATTTATCAATATTCTCCCTTAGTAGTGTGAAAAGCACCCTCCAATAGTATGATAAATAGTTCTTAGGAAGAGGCTGTTTGGTCACTTCTAGACTGATTCTGCCAAGTCTCTTGTCTAAAACGAGTGGTGCCTTCAGCAATAGGGGCATACTGTCAAGTTTTAGAAGGAAACTATGAACATTAGCAGATACCTATATTATTTGGGAGTTTCTTTGATTCTCCTTATAACCAACAACTCAAAGGGAGGATTCCCAGGACTGCCACTATGTTATTTGTTAGATACTCTAGAGCATTTGAAAGAAGCATTATTACTCCAAGTGATATAATTTAATTATATAATATAAATTCATTATATATGGCATAACTTCATTAAACTATATTTTTGGTTTAAGTAACTATTATATTATTATCTATTATATAACTACCTACATAACAGCTACTTAGTTAAATAATTTATAATAGTTAATTAGTTAAATAAACAAGTAACTATTGCATAACATTAGCTAACTCTTCTGTCATTGATATGATTATAAAATAAATATATTAAATGATATATATTATGTATGCCTTTTAAAATGCTGATAAAATAATGTTATCTATGGTTTTCTCCAACATTGTTACTGTTATTTATCATTTCTACCCACTCCCTCTCTATTGCTTTTTTTTTTCAGTTAAATACTCCACCTCAGTTCAATTTATCTGATTTCTCTACCTAGATCTCCTCCATGTACATTGGTTATTATTATTATTACTATTATTATTATTATTACTACTACTATTATTATATTTCTGGTATCTGTGATTACTCTAAGGTTATAGATCCAATTTAAATATTTGTAGCTGGGACCTCCGAATAGGTAAGAACATGATTGTATTTCATACAGAACGATAGGTGACTCAATTAGTTTTATATTTTCTAGTTCCCTTCATTAACCTGAGAATTGCATGATTTCATTTTGCTTTATAGCCGAGTAGAGTTTCATTGTTGATATATGTCATGTGTTCATTATCCATTCACCAACTGAAGGATGTTTTTGCAGCAGATGGAGACCATTAAAGAAATCCATAAGTTGTCAAACTTCAGAGAACAACTCACCATGGAATTTTCAATTCCAGTTGATACCCATATAACTAAGCCACTGGGAACATAATAACCAGGACCATGATACCTGCTGTGACACAGTATGTTTTATGTATGACAGAAGAACTTCACCCTTGAAAATTTAACAGTATGGTTCCTTAAGCAATACCTGAACAATGATACTAATTGACATAGAAATGTGGGTGAGGGAAAATTCACAAGGTCTCTGTAGCCAGATTTTTGTCTATATTATAGATTCTTATTTCTACCACCTTTCTCCACCCTTTCTCCTTCCACCCTCCAACACTAGGGAAGAGAGAAAGACTAGAGGGAAAAGGGGCATCAATATCACTAGACTACTTTTGCTGATTAGGGGCATTGAGTTCCTTAGGATAATTTTGATCTTTATCATCAGTATATCCAATTTCTTCTCATCACTTTGCACAGGACCACGTGACAAAGTAGAACAAATCACAAGAGTAACTAGCCAAGCAATCACCCCCTCTATTGGGGATCTAGATTTTATATGTTCTCTGAAAGGTACACAGAATTACAAATGTAACACACTTACACAAATTATCATGCTGGCCAAACCATGCCCTTGTTAGAGCACAAAGCAAATCCTAGTCAAATTCTATGGCCAATTTAATGCAACCTCATATCCCACACCTGGGATTAAAAGAAAAACGTTTTTATAAATTTTCTGTTTTTACAGAAACAAATATTTCCACTAGGGTTATCCTAGATAAAAACTAAAAAGAATTAATGGCTTTTGAAATAGGGTAAACTGAATCCTATATCTGATAGAGGGTTAATATCCAAAATATACCAAAAACTCCAGAAGTTAGACTCCAGAGAACCAAATAACCTTATAAAAAATGGGGTACAGAGCTAAACAAAAAAATCTCTGCTGAGGAATATTGAATGGCTGAGAAGCACCTAAAGAAATGTTCATCATCCTTAGTCATAAGGGAAATGCAAATCAAAACATCCCTGAGATTCCACTTCACACCAGTCAAAATGGCTAAGATCAAAAACCCAGGTGACAGCAGATGCTGGCGAGGATGTGGTGAAAGAGGAACACTCCTCCATTGCTGGTGGGATTACAGACTGGAACATCCATTCTGGAAATCAATCTGGAGGTTCCTCAGAAAATTGAACATTCCACTACCTGAGGACCCAGCTACACCTAACCTGGTCATATACTCAAAAGATATTTTAAAGTAAATGTCATGGGTCTGGGTCTGAAAGCAAGGGTCTGAAAACAAGTGAAGAAACATAAAAGGTGATGGAAAGACACAAAGTAAGTAAAGCAGCACTAATATATGAGAATTACAGAATGGTCAACCTAAATTTTTTAATTAGTTTACTAAAAAGGTTAAAATACGTTTCTTCTCAGCTTGAAGGGGCTCGAGACCCCATATGTACAACAATGCCAAGCAACCAGAGCTTCCAGGGACTAAGCCACTACCTAAAGACTATACATAGACTGACCCCGGACTCTGGCCTCATAGGTAGCAATGAATATCCTAGTAAGATCACCAGTGGAAGGGGAAGCCCTGGGTCCTGCCAAGACTGAACCCCCAGTGAACTAGATTGTTGGGGGGAGGGCGGCAATGGGGGGAGGATGGGGAGGGGAACACCCATAAAGAAGGAGAGGGGGGGCTTAGGGGGATGTTTGTCCGGAAACCGGGAAAGGGAATAACACTCATAATGTATATAAGAAATACTCAAGTTAATAAAAAAATATGTTTCTTCTCAACACATACATACAGACACAGACACAGACACACAGACAGACAGATAGACACACACGCGCGCGCGCGCGCGCGCGCGCGCGCGCGCACACCCAACATACACTGACTCCAAATTGGATCTTTTGCCTTACAGTTTGTAAAGTCCCTCTAGAGTTTCAGTAACCTATTTTCCATGTAGAGTAAATAGAATGATTTACCCATGTGAAGATGTTTCAGCTCCAAGTGGATCAGATTCAGAAGAGTCTTCCCTAGAGGATTGTACAAACAAATATGTATAGAGTCAAAGAAAATAGAAGTCATATATCTAAATAGAAATGTAATCCTCTGAGTAGCTGAGTAGACAGTGAATTCCTTCCCTTCCTCTAAGCCTCTCCAGTGCTATTTGAAAAACTGTCTTGAAAATACTTCTATTGTGATGTTTTCATGTGGCTTGTATTTTAATTCAAAATCTTAGTTAGTGTCTAGTGTACATTTCACCAATTTTAACTTAAACACAATAATCTGTCAAGGAAATATTTTCCGAAAGATGGCATACAAATACTTTTTGCCTATGATATTGACAATTATAATTTGTATTGTTTTGCTAAATCCTTCTTGAAATATATTAACTTGAAGGCAAATGAGTCTTCAAAACTCTAGACATTTTAATAGAGGTCTGTATTTTATATTGTTATTTAGAAATACTTAACCATTATAATTAACATTAAAAAGATAATAAAAGGCAAGAAAGATGAGTCTTACAAACAGTAAATATAAATTTTCAAGGTAAAAACCTAAAATAGGTAAAATAATGTGTTATACACCATGTGTATACATCCTATAGGTTTCTATAGAAATTATAAAATAGCCTGGAAGTGAACTGATACCATACCACAGTTCCCTGCACCAAAATCCCATGGTGGAAGAGAGCTGAACACTGAGAAGTGCAGACATCCTGAGACCACAGGACAGACTGCCACCTCTGCATACCACTGCCCACATCCCTGGTCCAAGGGAAACTGCACAGTGCCTCTGGACAAAGGGATATAGTAACAGATGGCCGCTGGTACCCCGAGGTACTGGTCTATGTCCAGGATCTAAGTGAATTGTACAAACAGTTCCCTGCACCCAAGTTCCATGGGGGAGAGAGCTGGACCCTCAGAATTATGGATACTCCTGAAATGTCAGAGGAGACTACCCTCTGCCAACAGTCCAGAACCAAAAGGGAATCACATAGTGTCAAATGTGCTCCCTGAATGCAAGTACCTAGGAGCAATCAAGGGCAGGACCCTTTGATTCGTGCCAGCACCTAGAGTTGGAAAACTGTCACCAAGTGTGCCTACACACCTGATATCAAAGGACCTGTTCCCAGAAAAGGCTGATAGAAACCAGGAAAACAATTCTACAGGAGTGCTGACACAGAGGTCTAGAGTAGGTTCAAGTCACTCTCAGAAACAGCAAGACAAGCAAACACCAGAGAGAAACCAATGGGTTGAGGCAAGTGCAGGAACCTAAGCAACAGAAACCAAGAATACTTGGTAACATCAGAGTCCAGTTCTCCCACCAAGGAAAATACTAGATATCCAAACACACCAGAAAAGTAACATGTAGATTTAAAATCACATTTTTTGACAATGTTTGAGGACTTTAAGAAAGACATAAAGAACATCCTTAAAGAAATTCAGGAAAGCACAAGTAAACAAGTAGAAGCCCTTAGAGAAGAAACACAAAAAATCCCTTATAGAATTACAGGAAAACACAACCAAATAGGTGAAGGAATTGAATATGGGAATAAAAACAATAAAGAAAGCACAAAGTGAGAAAACACTGGATATAGAAAACTTAAGGAAGAGACAAGTAGCTGTAGATACAAGCACTACCAACAGAATACAAGAGATAGAGAATCTCAGGGGCAGAAGATACCATAGAAAACATTGACATAACTGTCAAAGACAATGTAAAAGGCAAAACGCTCCTAGCCCAAAACATACAGGAAATCCAGGACACAATGAGAAGATCAAACCTAAGGATAATAGGTATAGAAAAAGTGAAGACTCCCAAATTAAAGAACTAGTAAATATATTCAACAAAATTATGGAAGAAAACTTCCCTAATCTAAAGAAAGAGATGCCTATAAACATACAAGAAGCCTACAGAACTTCAAACATCCTGAACCAGAAGAGAAATTCCTCCCGTCACATAATAGTTAAAATACCAAATGCAGAAAAACAAAGAAAGAATATTAAAAGCAGTAAGGGAAAAAGGTCAAGTGACATATAAAGGCAGACCTATCAGAATTATACCAGACTTCTCACTATAGACTATGAAAGTCAGAAGATCCTGGGCAGATATCAAACAGACCATAAGAGAATACAAATGCCAGCCCAAGTTACTGTATCCAGCAAAACTCTCAATTAACATAGATGGAGAAACCAAGATATTCCATGACAAAATCAAATTTACACAATATCTTTCTACAAACCCAGGACTACAAAAGATAAGACGTGGAAAACTCCAACACAACGAGAGTAGCTACACCATACAGAAAGCAAGAATATAATTTCCTTGCAATGAAACCAAAAGAGAGACAAACAAAAATAATCCCACCTCTAACAACAAAAATAACAGGAAGCAGCAATCACTATTCTTAATATCACTTTACATCAATGGACTCAATTACCCAATAAAAAGACATAGACTAACACACTGGATATGTAAGTAGGACCCTGCATTCTGCTGCCTACAGGAAACACACTTCAGAGACAAAGATAGACACTACCTCAGATCAAATGGCTGGAAAACAAATTTTTAAGCAAATGGCCCAAGGAAACAAGCTGGAGTTGCAATTCTAATATCAAATAAAATAGGCCTTTAACCAAAAGTCATTAAAAAACATAAGGAAAAATACTTCATATTTATCAAAGGAAAAATCCACCAAGATGAACTCTCAATCATAAATATCTATTCTCCAAATGCAAGGGTACCTACATTCAAAAAAGAAACCTTACTAAAGCTCAAATCATACATCACACCTCACGCGATAATAGTAGGAAATTTCAACTCCCCACTCCATTAATGGACATGTCATGGAAACAGAAATTATATAGAGATATAGAGAAACTAACAGAAGTTATGAACCAAATGGATTTAACAGATATTTATAGAACATTCCATCATAAATCAAAAGCATATACCTTCTTCTCAGCACCTCATGGAACCTTCTCCAAAATTGACCATGTAATTAGTCACAAAATAGTCCTCAACTGAGATGGAAAGATAGAAATAATCCCATGCATCTTATCAGATGGCCACGCATTGAGACTGGTCTTATATAACAACAATAATGACAGAAAGCCCATATATATATATATATATATATATATATATATATATATATATATATATATATATGGAAGTTGAACAATGCTCTACTCAATGACAACTTGGTCAGGAAGAAATAAATAAAGAAATTAAAGACTCCTTAGAATTTAATGAAAATGAAGACACAACATTCCCAAACTTAAGGGACACAATGAAAGCAGTACTAAGAGGTAAACTCATAGCTCTGAGTGCCTGCAAAAAGAAACAGGAGAGAGCATATGTCAGCAGCTTGACAGCACACATAAAAGCTCTAGAATAAAAAGAAATAGATAAACTCAAGAGGAGTAGAAGGCAGGAAATAATCAATCTTACTACTGAAATCAATCAAATAGGAACAAAAAGGACTATACAAAGAATCAAAAAAACCAGGAGCTGGTTGTTTGAGAAAATCAACAAGAAAGATAAACCCTTAGCCAGACTAACCAGGAACAAATAAATCATCTAAACACCACCATAACTCCTAAAGAAATAGAAGTATTTACTCAAAATCTCCCAACCGAAAAAAGTCCAGGACCATATGGGTTTAGTACAGAATTCTATCAGACCTTCATAGAAGACCTCATACAAATACTGTCCAAACTAGTCCACAAAATAGAAACAGACAGAGCACTACCAAATTCCTTCTATGAAGCCACAATTACTCTTATACTGAAACCATACAAAGACCCAACAAAGAAAGAGAACTTCAGACCAATATCCAGTATGAATATCAACACAAAAATACTCAATAAAATTCTTGCAAACTGAATCCAAGAACACAACAAAACAATCATCCATCATGTTCAAGTAGGCTTCATCCCAGGGATGGTTTAATATATGAAAATCCATCAATGTAATCCACTATATAAACAAACTCAAATATAAGAAACCACATAATCATTTCATTAGATGCTGAGAAAGCATTTGACAAAATCCAACAACCTTTCACGATAAAAGTCCTAGAAAGATCAGGAACTCAAGGCCTATATCTAAATATAGTAAAAGCAATATACAGCAAAACAGTAGCTAACATCAAACTAAATGGAGAGAAACTTGAAACAATCCCACTAAAATCAAGGACTAGACAAGGCTGCCCTCTCTCTCCCTACTTATTCAATATAGTTCTCAAAGTCCTAGCCAGAGTGATCAGACAGCAAAATGAAGACAAAGGAACACAAACTGGAATGGAAGAAATCAAAATACCACTATTTGCAGATGATAGGAGAGTGTACTTAAGTGGCCCCAAAATTCCACCAGAGAATTACTTAACCTGATAAACAACTTAAGCAGAGTGTTGGAATATAAAATTAACTCAAACAAATCAGTAGCCTTCCTCTACTCAAAGGATAAAGAGGCTGAGAAGGAAATTAGGGAAACAACACCCTTCATAATAGACCCAAATAATATAAAGTACCTCGGTGTGACTTTAACCAAGCAAGTAAAAGATCTGTACAATAAGAACTTCAAGACACTGAAGAAAGAAATTGAAGAAGACCTCAGAAGATGGAAAGATCTCCCATGCTCATGGATTGGCAGGATTAATATAGTAAAAATGGCCATTTTACCAAAAGCGATCTACAGATTCAATGCAATCCCCATCAAAATACCAATCCAATTCTTCAAAGAGTTAGACAGAACAATTTGCAAATTCATCTGGAATAACAAAATACCCAGGATAGCTAAAGCTATCCTCAACAATAAAAGGACTTCAGGGGGAATCACTATCCCTGAACTCAAGCAGTATTACAGAGCAATAGTGATAAAAACTGCATGGTATTGGTACAGAGACAGGCAGGTAGATCAGTTGAACAGAACTGAAGACGTTGAAATGAACCCATACACCTATGGTTACTTGATCTTTAAGAAAAAGAACCTAAAACCATCCAATGCAAGAAAGATAGCATTTCAACAAATGGTGCTGGTTCAATTGGTGGTCAGCATGTAGCAGAATGCAAATAGATCCATTCTAATCACACTGTACAAAGCTTAAGTCCAAGTGGATCCAGGACCTCCACATCAAACCAGATACACTCAAACTAATAGCAGAAAATGTGGGGAAGAGTCTCAAACACACAGACACTGGGGAAATTTTTCTGAACAAAACAGCAATGGTTTAGGCTTTAAGATCAAGAATCGACAAATGGGACCTCATAAAACTACAAAGCTTCTGTAAGGCAAAAGACACTCTCATTAGAATAAAACGGCAATCAACAGATTGTGAAAAGATCTTTACCAACCCTACATCTGAAAGAGGGCTAATATCCAAAATATACAAGAACTCAAGAAGTTAGGCTCCAGAGAGCCAAATAACCCTATTAAAAATGGAGTACAGAGCTAAAGAAAAAATTCTCAGCCGAGGATTATCAAATGGCCTAAAAGGACCTAAAGAAATGTTCAAAATCCTTAGTCATCAGGGAAATGCAAATCAATTGAATCCTGAGATTCTACCTCACACCAGTCAGAATGGCTAAGATAAAAAAATTAGGTGACAGCAGATGCTGTCAAGGATGTCATGAAAGAGGAACACTCTTCCATTTTTGTTGGGATTGCAAACTGGTACAAGCACTCTGGAAATCAGTCTGGAGGTTGCTCAGAAGACTGGACATTCTACAACTTGAGGACCCAGCTATACCTCTTCTGGGCATATACCCAAAAGTTGCTCCAACATACAACAAAGACACATGCTCCACTATGTTTATAGCAGCCTTATTTATAATAGCCAGAAGCTGGAAAGAACCCAGATGCCCTTCAACAGAGGAATGGATACAGAAAATGTGATACATCTACACAATGGAATACTACTCTGCTGTCAATGGAATACTACTCTGCTGTCAAAAACAATGACTTTATGAAATTCATAGGCAATTGGATGGAACTGGAAAATATCATCCTAAGTGAGGTAACCCAATCACAGAAAAACACACACAGTATGCACTCATTGATAAGTGGATATTAGCCAAAAACTTGAATTACCCAAGATGTAATCCACAGACCACAGGAAGCTCAAGAAGAAGGATGACCAACATGCAGATGCTCCCACTCCTTTTTTTCTTTTTTTTTAATTTAGAGAATACTTTATTAGTTTTTGTAATCAAACCCACGTATATAAGACCTTACATATTTAATACAGTGTGTTACCCCTGTACAAATGGAAAAAAACTTAAGTTCAACATTTCTAGACCAATATGGCTGTTAATTTCTGTACAGTGCCAACTCAACACAGTAAACGGGGATACTTTTTTCCAAAGTTGACAGCACAGGTAAAGTTTCAAAAAATTCAAATTATATATCTGTATATATATATATATATATATATATATATATATATATATATATATATATTTATATTTATATAAAAAGACCAATAATAGCAGTGTGTTATGCATCAACAGCAGCAACAGCTTTTCCAGGTTCTGCAGTCATCTGAACAAAACTGTAGAGACATCCAGCATACTCCATTAAAAAAAAAAAGTAAAAAAACAAAACCCGAGAAAACAGCACAGTTCTGTTACTCTTGTGGTACCTGGCACCATTTTTTTTTAAATTAGCTCTCAATCATCATCTGGAAAGAAAACATTCTGAGCAACATCATTAAAATCAGCTCTGATAAAGCACGGTCACTACTACGTATCATAAAGCAGGTACAAGCTATTTTACATCCACAGAGGTATGATACAGTACTGTCCTACATCTATAATACTAGAGGATACAATTTAAAAGGCATTATTTGAGACTTGATTCTACTTTTCCAGCAGAGGGCCCAAAGGATGGTGTGACACAGCTTTGTAAAGAAACATACTCTAGACAGGATTTCCTTTCATTAGTGGCACAGTTCTAAGGATTCATTATCTCCATGAATGTCAGCTAAAACCGTTATTAAAAAAATGAAATATCCCTAGAACAAAACCGTATAACCACCGGATTCACATGAAGATGACCTAGTGGAGACAAGCTGGACCTCACCTTACCAACAAGCTATCAAATCTGTTATGTTTAAACAGTGAGACCTCCAAGGAAGGAGATGCCAAGTAGTGCTTCAAAGCTTCGGACCACAATCAAACACAGCATCCTTTTCAACAGAAGCAGAAGCTTATCTGAATATGCTCATGGATGCTGACATCAACATTTAATCATCTCCTCACTCATCCAGGAAGAAGGGGTGATCAGTTACTACTGTACTTTATTGTGTTCAACCAAATCACCATGTTACAAAAATAGCAAGCTGCCATAATAAAAAATAAGGCTCCTCTATCCAGCACCAGACAGCATCATTTTACTTTCAAGCCTAGAAATTGCACACTTGTATATAAACCAATCGAAGATGAGGATTGAGAGTTCATCTTGGTGGATTTTTCCTTTGATGAATATGAAGTGTCCTTTCTTATCTTTTTTGATGACTTTTAATTGAAAATTGATTTTATTTGATATTAGAATGGCTACTCCAGCTTGCTTCTTCTGACCATTTGCTTGGAAAGTTGTTTTCCAGCCTTTCACTCTGAGGTAGTGTCTGTCTTTGTCTCTGAGGTGTGTTTCCTGTAGGCAGCAGAATGCAGGGTCCTCGTTGCGTATCCAGTTTGTTAATCTATGTCTTTTTATTGGGGAGTTGAGGCCATTGATGTTGAGAGATATTAAGGAATAGTGATTATTGCTTCCTGATATATTCATATTTGGATGTGAGGTTATGTTTGTGTGCTTTCATTCTCTTTGTTTCGTTGCCAAGACGATTAGTTTCTTGCTTCTTCTAGGGTATAGCTTGCCTCCTTATGTTGGGCTTTACCCTTTATTATCCTTTGTAGTGCTGGATTTGTAGAAAGATATTGTGTAAATTTGGTTTTGTCATGGAATATCTTGGTTTCTCCATCTATGTTAATTGAGAGTTTTGCAGGATACAGTAACCTGGGCTGGCATTTGTGTTCTCTTAGGGTCTGTATGACATCTGTCCAGGATCTTCTGGCCTTCATAGTTTCTGGCGAAAAGTCTGGTGTGATTCTGATAGGTCTGCCTTTATATGTTACTTGACCTTTTTCCCTTACTGCTTTTAATATTCTTTCTTTATTTTGTGCGTTTGGTGTTTTGACAATTATGTGACGGGAGGTGTTTCTTTTCTGGTCCAATCTATTTGGAGTTCTGTAGGCTTCTTGTATGCCTATGGGTATCTCTTTTTAGGTTAGGGAAGTTTTCTTCTATGATTTTGTTGAAGATATTTACTGGTCCTTTGAGCTGGGAGTCTTCACTCTCTTCTATACCTATTATCCTTAGGTTTGATCTTCTCATTGAGTCCTGGATTTCCTGTATGTTTTGGACCAGTAGCTTTTTCCGCTTCACATTATCTTTGACAGTTGAGTCAATGATTTCTATGGAATCTTCTGCTCCCTAGATTCTCTCTTCCATCTCTTGTATTCTGTTGGTGAAGCTTGTATCTACAGCTCCTTGTCTTTTCTTTTGATTTTCTATGTCCAGGGTTGTTTCCATGTGTTCTTTCTTGATTGCTTCTATTTCCATTTTTAATTCCTTCAACTGTTTGATTGTGTTTTCCTGGAATTCTTTCAGGGATTTTTGCGATTCCTCTCTGTAGGCTTCTACTTGTTCTCTAAGGGAGTTCTTTATGTCTTTCTTGTAGTCCTCCAGCATCATGATCAAATATGATTTTGAAACTAGATCTTGCTTTTCTGGTGTGTTTGGATATTCCGTGTTTGCTTTGGTGGGAGAATTGGGCTCCGATGATGCCATGTAGTCTTGGTTTCTGTTGCTTGGGTTCCTGCGCTTGCCTCTCGCCATCAGATTATCTCTAGTGTTACTTTGTTCTGCTATTTCTGACCGTGGCTAGACTGTCCTATAAGCCTGTGTGTCAGGAGTGCTGTAGACCTGTTTTCCTCTTTTTCAGTCAGTTATGGGGACAGAGTGCTGTGCTTTCGGGCGTGTAGTTTTTCCTCTCTACAGGTCTTCAGCTGTTTCCTGTGGGCCTGTGTCTTGAGTTCACCAGGCAGGTTTCTTGCAGGGGAAAAGTTGGTCCTACCTGTGGTTCCAAGGCTCAAGTTTGCTCGTGGGGTACTGCCTAAGTCCTCTCCACGGCGGCAGCAACCGGGAAGATCTGCGCCGCTCTTTCTGGGAGCCTCCATGCACCAGGGTTCCAGATGGCGTTTGGTGTTTTCCTATGGCGTCTGGATGTGCACAGAGTGCATTCTCTTCTGGTTTCCCCTAGCTTGTCTGCCTCTCTGAAGGTTTAGCTCTCCCTCCCACGGGATTTGGGTGCAGAGAACTGTTTATCCCGTCTGTTTCCTTCAGGTTCTGGCGGTGTCTCAGGCGCAGGGGTCCTGCTGCTCCTGGGCCCTCCCCTACGGGATCCCAGAGGCCTTATACAGTTGCCTCTTGGGCCAGGGATGTGGGCAGGGGTGGGCAGTGTTGGTGGTCTCCTCCGCTCTGCAGCCTCAGGAGTACCCACCTGATCAGGCGGTGAGGTCTCTCTCCCACGGGGTTTGGGAGCGGAGAACTGCTGCGCGCTCCCACTCCTTCTTAAAAAGGGAAAAAAAATCCACAGGAGGGGATATGGAAGCAATGTTTAGAGCAGCAACTCAAGAAATGGTCATTCAGAGCCTGCCCCACAGGTGGCCCATATATATCCAGCCACCAAAACTAGATAAGATTTATGAAGCAAAAAAATGCATGCTGAAAGGGACCGGATATAGATCTCTCCTGAGAGACACATCCAGAGCATGTCCAAATCAGAGGTCAATGCTAGCAGCAAACCACTCACCCGAGAACAGGACCCCCTTGGGGAGAATTGGAGGAAGTATTGGAAGAGTTGAAGGAGCTTGCAACCCCATAAGATCAACAATGCTAACCAATCAGTGCTTCCATTGACTAAACCACTACTGACAGAATATACATGTACTGACCCAGGACTCCAACTGCTTATGTAACAGAGAATAGCCTTGTTGAGGCACCAGTGGAAGGGGAATTCCTTGGTTCTGCCAAGGTTGGACCCCCAGTGCAGGGAAATATTGGGGGTGGGCAGTAAGGGAGATGTATTGTGGGAATACTCGTATAGGGGAAGGGGAGGGTAGGTGAAGGGGTGGTGGCTTATGGACAGGAAACCAGGAAGGGGAATAACATTGAAATGTAAATAAAGAAATATATCTAATAAAAGATTTTTAAAAAGCTATTCCATCTAAAAAAGAAATTATAAAATATTATTGAAATCATAACTAAATTTTATGGCCAAGATTATTGTCTGATGCATTAGGTGTCTACACTTGGAATCATCTTACAGGAAGACAGACAAAAACTCAAGGCTAGCTACTAGTTCTAGCTAAAACAAATTTTCAATTCCTTTTCAAACTAACCTGTTTACTAAACAAAACCAAAATCAAGGAGCAAGACACATTGGTACAGGATTGGAAATTCAGCATTCTGGAGACAGAGAAATGATGATTGCTACAAGACTACTTGGCATCATCAGAGCTCAGTTCTCCCACCAGAGCAAATCCTGGATATCCAAATACACAGAAAAAGTAAGATTTAGATTTGAAATGACATCTCCTGATCATGATAGAGGCTTTTAAAAATACATAAATAACTCCCTTAAAGAAATATAAGAAAATGTAAGTAAACAAGTAGAAGCCCTTAGAGAGGACACAAAAATCCCTTTAAAAATTACAGGAAAACAAAACTAAACAGGTGCTAGAATTGAACAAAACCATCCAGGACTTAAAAATGTAAATAGAATCAATAAAGAAAGCACACAAGGAGACACCTCTGGAGATGGGAAACCTAGGAATGAGTCATAGATGCAAACATCACCAACAGAATACAAGAGATAGAAGAGAGAATCTCAGGGGCAGAAGTAAACATAGAAAACATTGGCATGTCAAAGGTAATATAAAATGCAAAAGGCTCCTAGCCCAGAAAATCCAGGAAATCCAAGAAACAATGAGTAGATCAAACCTAAGGAAAATTGGTATAGAAGAAAGTGAATACTCCCACCTTAAAGGACCAGTAAATATCTTCAATAATATTATAGAAGAAAACTTCCCTAACCTAAATAAAGTAATGCCAAAAAACATATAAGAAGCCTATAAAACTCCAAATAGATTGAACCAGAAAAGAAATTCCTCCCATCACATAATATTCAAAACATAAAACACATAAAACAAAGAAAGAATATCAAAAGCAGTAAGCAAAAAAGGTCAAGAAACATGTAGAGTCAGACCTATCCGAATTACACCAGACTTCTCTCAAAAGACAATGAAAGCCAGAAGATTCTGGACAGATGTCATACAGACACTAAGAGAACACAAATGCCAGCCAAGGCTATTATATCCAATAAAACTCAGAATTACCATAGATGGGGATACCAAGATATTCCATGACAAAACCAAATTTACATAATATCTTTCTACAAATCGAACTCTATAAAGGATAATACATGGAAAATACCAACACAAGGAGGAATTCTACACCCTAGAAAAAGCAAGAAAGTAATCCCTTTACAATGAAACCAAAAGAACAGAGCCACACAAATGTAATTCTACCTCTAATAACAAAAATTAGAGGAAACGGCAATCACTATTCCTTAATATATCTTAACATCAATGGAATCAATTCCCGCACAAAAGACATAGACTAAGAGACTGGATACATAAAGAGGACCTAGCCTTTTGCTGCATACAGGAAACATACTTCAGAGACAAAGACAGACACTACCTCAGAGGGAGTGGCTGGAAAATAACTTTCCAAGCAAATGGTCCAAAGAAACAAGCTATAGTGGCCATTCTAATATTGAATAAAATTGACTTTCAACCAAAATTATCAAATAAGATAAGGAAGAATAGTTCATATTCATTAAAGGAAAAATCCACCAACATGAACTCTCAATACTAAATATCTATGCTCCAAATTCAAGGGCACCTGCATTTATAAAAGAAACCTTACTAAAGCTCAAAGCACACATTGCATCTCACACAATAATAGTAGGAGATTTCAATACCCCACTCTCATCAATCATCATGGAAACAGAAATTAAATAGTGACATAGAGAAACTAAAAGAAATTATGAACCAAATGGATTGAACAGATATTTATAGAACATTTCATCCTAAAACTAAAGGATATACCTTATTTTAAGCACCTCATGGTACCTCTCCAAAATTGACCATATAATCAATCACAAAACAGGCCTCAACAGATACAAGAAGATTGAAATAATGTCATGCATCCTATCAGATCACCATGGACTATGGCTGATCTTCAATAACATCAAAAATGACAGAAAGCCCACATATTCATGGAAGTTGAACAATACTCTACTCAATGATAATTTGCTCAAGGAAGAAATAAAGAAAGAAATTAAAGACTTCTTAGAATTTAATGAAAACAAAGGCACAGCATACCCAAATTAATGAGACACAATGAAAGCAGTGCTAAGAGGAAAACTCAGAGCTCTGAGTGCCTGCAAATAGAAACAGGAGAGAGCATATACCAGCACCTTGACAGCACACTTAAAAGCTCTAGAATAAAAAGAAGCAAATACACCAAAGAGGAAGAGAAATCAGAAAATACTCAAGCTCAGGGTTGAAATCAACCAAGTAGAAATGAAAAGGACTACATAAAGATTCAGCCAAATAAGAGCTGGTTCTTTGAGAAAATCAACAAGATAGATAAACCCTTAGCCAGACTAACTAGAGGGCACAGATAGTGTTTCAAAATTAAGAAACTCAGAAATGGAAAGGGAGAAATAACAACAGAATCTGAGGGAATTCAAAAAAATCATCAGATCTTAATACAAAAGCCTCTATTCAACAAAACTGGAAAATCTGGAGGAAATGGACAATTTTATAGACAAATACAGGTAGCAAAGTTAAAGCAGGATCAGATAAATCATCTGTACAATCCCATAACTTCTAAAGAAATATAAACAGTTATTAAAAGTCTCCCAAACAAAAAGAACCCAGAAACAGATGGGTTTATTGCAGAAATCTATTAGATCTTCATAGAAAACCTCATATCAACACTGTCCAAACTAGTCCATAAAATATAACAGATGGAGCACTACCCTAATGCTTCTATGAAGCCACAATTACTCTTATACCTAAACCACACAAAGACCAACAAAGAAAGAGAATCTCAGTCTAATTTTTGTTATGAATATCAAGGCAAAAATACTCAATAAAATTCTCACCAACTGAATCGAAGAACACATCAAAACGATCATCGAACTTGATCAAGTAGGTTTTAGCCCAGGAATGCAGGAATAGTTCAATATAGAGAAATCCATCAATGTAATCCACTATATAAACAAATTCAAAGGAAAAAAACCACATGATTATTTCATTAGATGCTGAGAAAGCATTTGACAAAATTCAACACTCCTTCATGATAAAAGTCCTGGAAAGATCAGGAATTCAAGTCCCATACTAAACATAGTAAAAGCAATATAGAGCAAACAAGTAGCTAACATTAAACTAAATGGAAACTTGAAGAAATCCCACTAAAATCAGGGGGTAAACAAGGGTGCTCACTCTACCTATTTATAAAATACACTACTCAAATCCTAATCAGAGCTATCAGACAGCAAAAGGACATCAAAGAGACACAAATTGGAAATTAAAAAGTCAAAATATCACTATTTGTAGATGATATGATAGTATAGTCGTGACCCCAAAAGTTCCAACAGAGAATTACTAAAACTGATAAACAACTTCAGCAAAGTGGCTGGGTATAAAATTAACTCAAACAAACCAGTAGCCTTCCTCTACTCAAAGGATAAACAGGCTGAGAAAGAAATTAGGGAAATGACACCCTTCAAAACAGTCCAAAATAACATGAGATACCTTTGTGTGACTCTCATAAAGCAAGTGAAAGATCTGTATGACAAGTCTCTGAAGAAAGAAACTGAAGAAGATTTCAGAAGATGGAAAGACTTCACATGCTCATGGATTGGCAGGATTAACATAATAAAATTAGCCATTTTGCCAAAAGCAATCTATAGATTCAATGCAATCTGTATCCAAATTCCAACTCAATTTTCCATAGAGCTATAAAGAACAATCTGCAAATTCATTTGGTATAACAAAAGACCCAGGATAGTGAAAACTATCCTCAACAATAAAAGAATTTCTGGGAGAATCACCATCCCAGACCTCAAGCAGTATTACAGAGCAATAGTGATAAAAACCCTATGGTTTTGGAACAGAGACAAGCAGGCCAATCAGAGGAATAGAACTGAAAACTCAGAAATGAACCCACACACCTATGGTCACTTGATCTTTGACAAAGAACATATGCTGATGGTTCAACAGGAGGTCAGCATGTACAAGAATGCAAATGGACCCATTCTTATTGCCCTGTACAAAGCTTAAGTCCAAGTTGATCAAGGACCTCCACATAAAACCAGATACACTTAAAGCAATAGAAGAAGAAGTAGAGAAGAATCTCTATCACATGGGCACTGGAGAAAATTTCCTGAACAAAATACTAATAGCTTAGCTCTAAGATTAAGAATCCACAAATGGGACCCCCACAAAACTGCAAAGCTTCTGTAAGGAAAGGGGCACTGTTATTAGGACAAAACAGCAATCAACAGATTGGGAAAATATCTGTACCATTCCTAAATATGAGAGAGGGCTAATATCTAAATATACAATGAACTCAAGAAGGTAAACTCCAAAGAGCCGAATAACCCAAGTAAAATATAGGGTACAGAGCTAAACAAAGAATTCTCAGCTGAGGAATATTGAATAGCTGAAAAGATATTTTCAACCCCCTTATTCATCACAGAAATGCAAATCAAAACAACCCTGAGATTCCCCCTCACAACAGTCAGAAGGGTTAAGATCAAAAACTCAGGTGACAACAGATGATGGTGAGGATGTGGAGAAAGAGGAACATTCCTTCATTGTTCTTGGGATTGTAAACTGGTACAACCACTCTGGAAATCAGTCTGGAGATTCCTCAGAAAATTGGACCTTATGCTCCCTGAGGACATAGCTATACCTCTCCTGGGAATATACCCAAAAGATGCTCCAACATACAACAAGGCCTCATGCTCCACTATCCTTATAGCCTTTTTTATAATAGCTAGAAGTTGGAAAGAACCAAGATGCCATTTAAAAAAGCAATAGATACAGAAAATGTGGTACATCTAAACAATGGACTACTACTTAGCTATCAAAAACAATGACTTATGATATTCAGAGACAAATGGATTGAACTAGAAAATATTCTCGAGTGAAGAAACTCAATCACAGAAAAACACATGGTATGTACTCGTTGATAAGTGGATATTAGTCCAATATCTTGAATTACCTAGGATACAACCCACATACTACTTGAAGCTCAAGAAGAAGGACGTCCAAAGTGTGGACACTTCATTCCTTCTTAAAAGGCGAATCAAAAATATTCATAAGAGGGGATATGGAGACATGGAGCAGAGACTGAAGTTATGGTCATTAAGAGCCTGCCCTACATGGGTATACAGACCAAATATACTACATAAGCCACCAAAATTACATAAGATTGATGAAGCTAACAAGTGCATGCTGACAGGTATCGTGACGGGTATCTCCTGAGAGGCACAGCCAGAACATGTAAAATACAGAGGCGAATGCTAGCCGCCAACCACTGAACAGAGAACAGGATCACATTGGAGGAGTTAGAGAAAGGATTGAAAGAGCTGAAGGTACTTGCAACCCCATAAGAGTAATATTTCCAACCAAGCAGGGCTCCCAGGGATTAAACCACTACCCAAAGAGTATACATTGACTGACCCATGGCTCCAGCTGAATGGATAGCAGAGCATGGCCAGTTTGGCACCAATGGAGTGAGAAGACTTTGTGGTCCTGCCAAGACTGGACCTCCCCAGTGTAGAGGAATGTGTGTGGGGGAATGTTTGGGGAGGAGAACACCCTTACAGAAGAATGGGAACGGGATGGGATAGGGGGCTTATGTCAGAGAAGCCGGGGAAGGGAATAATATTTGAAATGTAAATAAAAAATATCCATTAAAATAAAGTGCATGCTGACAGGACCCTGATATAGCTGTCTGCTGAGAGCCTCTGCTCGCGCATGACAAGTAGAGAGGCAGATGCTTGTAGCCAACCATTGAACTGTGAACTGGGGTCCCCACTGGAAGATTTAGAGAAAGAAGTGAAGAAGCTAAAGGGGTATGCAACCCCATAAGAACAACAATACCAACCAGCCAGAGCTCCCAGGGATTAAAACACTGTGCAAAGAGTACACATGAACAGATCCATGGCTCCAGCTGCATATGTAGCACAGTATGAACATGTTGGGCACCAATGGTAAGAGAAGCCCTTGGTATTACCAAGGCTGGACACCCCAGTATAAAGAAATGTCAGGACAGGGTGGGGAGGTGGGAAGAGGTGGGTGGATGGGGAATGGGAACACCCTCATAGAAGGGGGATGAGATAGTGGGTTTATGGATGGGAAACTGGGAATGGGGATATCATTCGAAATGTAAATAAAAAATTATCCAATAAAAGCCAATACAAGTGAAAAAGTAAGAAAATAGTAAGTAACTTAAACCAAATAAATTGGGAGAATGAAGCATATCTGAAAATTTTTAGAAGTAGTTGAATTTTTTGAAGCTGAAATCAAAATTAGTATAGAAATTTGCACAGAGTGTACAGAAAACAATTTTCAAATTGTAAAGTATTAATTTTAATAAATTTGAAAAGTTACCCAAACCCGAATATTTTCTATAGCCAGACTTAGATATTCTCTTCTCCTACTTTTAAAACCACTTGAGCCATGGACATTTTCACTTTTGCTTTTCAATTAAAATATCAATAGTTAAATGAGCAAATCTACTTTGTTTACACATTCAAATAGTGTCAATTGTTTAGGACTTAAATGGAAAGAGCATTACTCAGAGCCTTGAAAAATATGTGGCATACTCTTTCATTTTTACTATTTTATATCTAAGTCTAATTATTATAGATGTCATTCATAATCTTCAGAATATTAGCTTACCTACAAATATCAAATAGGGAATACTATATTCTGTTGTAAGAATCTGTAATTTCTCTTTATGTTTCTGCTTTACTATTTAATTTTATGTTCCTTTCACTTCAAAATTCAAGAAAGCTTTCATTTATTCTGTGAAACTCTTATCATTAAATCACATATATGTTTTCTTTTAGTAGAAAGCTCAGCACTGTCATTATTACTCTTAATTTCCAAGGATGAACTTATATTATAATTATCCATGTGCAGAAAGAATTAGATACTCAATTTTAAGATGACTTCTCAAGTTTAAATACCTATGAGATTTGCTAATTTACTCAGGCTTGTGGGACATATTGAGTGCATGTCAAATATTATTCTGTTCCCTGGGGAGGTAAAATAATTTGTATGATGGTAGAAATGGAGATTTACAAATATAAATCAAATATTGTTTTAAACAATGAAATGATTGAAACCAATTTCAGACAGAAGTAAACAAAGTAGCTGTTACACATGAGAGGCTATAAAGACGACTGAGAAAGAAGACCCCTCTAAGAAAGTATAGAGATAAAATGAGGGAAACATATAATAAGTAGATCAAAATAGTAATTTCTCAGGTTTTGATTAAGTTTAATTAGAATTCTTATCACTGTATTATAAAGAATTGGTACCAGTATAGGTCTTAGAAATCTGAAGTAGTTACCCTTCTTCCAAACATTTTTATTTGTACAACTAAGGATTCTCAGTTGTGGTCTTATGGAGATTTTAGAGGTTATAACGCATCAGAGGATGAAGAAACTGAGTCACCACATTGACAGAATATAATCAGTTATTTAACTAGTAAATATTAGCACAACAATGTAAACATCTCATTTTCATGTAAACTCTGCTTTGTATCACCGAGTAGTGCCTTTATGGTAGAAATATGATGTAAGATAAATGGAAGGTAGTATGATGGTGATTTGAGCTTGAATAAACTAGCTTGCAAGGCGTATCTTTATAATAAGCATGTGGAATCATATTAGACTACGAATCCTTGAAGCAACAGAAAATACATTAGTATATTGCCAAGGTTGTTTACAAATGAGGAAATACTATACAATGATACCATTTTGAACAAGTTAATGAATCTATACCCTAATGAAGAAAATGGAAAAAAATTTTAACCACTTGACCATTAACTTTTAAACTGTATGAAGATGTCATAAATGAATAAATTAGGAAGTAAAGGAGGGTATATATCATATAATAGCCAGATAGTGTCTACAGATATATATGTAAATTTTTAGATAACAACAAGGAAAGATTGTACTCAAATGAGGGAAACAAAATCATCACTAGGAAGGAAGATAAAAGAGTAGCCTGTATTGCTATAATGTAGCACAATTTGGAAAAATATTGAAGCCTAACATAAGTAAAGACTTTATATTTGTAAGGGTCTTGCTCGGTAAGGTCATATAGCAATAAATGCAGTAAAAATTCTTACCGTGGTGCAGAGAGTTATCATGAAGAATAACTTTTCCCTGGGGAAACACTAAGCAATTTTTATTACTTTTATGTTTTTACAGTATAATTTTTGTCCCCATCCAGGTCTGGTTTCCCACAGTTCCTCATCCCATTCCTCCTTGCCCTATGTCTAAGCCATATTTGGTATAATAGGAATTAGGAACTAACTTTTGATCTATTAATTTTGTGCCAAACTGAAACAGAATCAAATTCAAATAGAGTCATCCTACCTAGCATTTCTGTAACTGATAGGCTTTACAACACCAATCTTAAGGATAAAATATTGAGTTAAAGGAAATTGATTTTATCATAATATTAATTTTTAGTTCTCATGAAGTTGCTATTTTCTTGCTTTGTTCTTCTTTTAACATTCTTATGCAATCAAGGAAGACTTTAGTAGTTAATGTATTTTGAAAAGCTGTGTAATCAGTGAATAAAGTTTTTAAGGATACAATTTTATATATAAGTAAAACCTGTAAGAAACACAGCTTGTCATAGTACATCAAGGCATACCAAGATGTGCTTTCTCTCTGTCCTGTGTCTCATGAAATGATGCTGAATGGATTCCTGTGTCTGATTCTTCCATCAATGTTCTTGCATCTACCTGCTCCAAGCCCTGCCTTCAGCTGCAGCTGGTGGTCAGCAGTGAACATATTGATTTCAACTATAAATATTTTAAACAAATATCTCAGGTAATTTGCATGTGGCATCATTTGTTCTACTATACCTCCAAAGTGTAATTTTATGATTTTGGGCTATAATCAGCTCTCAAACTCTTGCAAAGATATGTGACAACTATAAATTAATCATATAGAGAAAATCAATACAGAACAAAGAGAAAGATGAGATAGGAAACCATGTTCACTGCTCGTTTGATATTTAGATTTAATTTATGAATGATGTTTTTCATGATGTTATTATACACACAATGAATTTACTTTTTATAGTTTTTGAACTATTTTAAATTTATATATGTGTTAATTTAGGAGAAGAGGTACATGCACATAAATTCATATGATCAGAGGACAGGAGAGTATTACATCTCCTAGAATTGGAGTTACAAAGGGTTTCTATCAACCTGACATAAGACATAGCAACTAAATGTGGGTCCCTTGGAAAAAGAGTGAATCTTCTTTTTTTCTGTTATTATTGAAGCCTCTTTTATCCATCTTTTAAACCTGCAGAAATATTTAAAGTGAAATATAATTGATGTTTTAAACCTTTATAAATTCTCTATTCTTTGGTGAATTTTTTTGTATCCTATAATGTATTTCTTCATATCATTTTGTATTTTTCAAAGTAATGAAATGCTTTCAGAGGCACAAAAGTTATAAAAGATATTATATGTTTTACAGGCAAAGTTCCAGAATTTATAAGTTCTTTTCCTTAAAGACACTTTAGAGTCATGAGTCACCTCCAGAATGTCTTTAAAAACCTCCATACAATTGCCTCTACAAGTAAGTAACCGAGACCCAGCACGTTATTCAAGAGATGCAATAATCTAGCAATGATGTCACTTATGGGATAGCCAAGTAGCCTTATTGTGATTTCAGATACTTGACATCTGTGGTAATTGAGACGTATGCAGAGAAGTGGACAGAGCTATTTTTTTTCCATAGGATCAAGCCAATAACTTACTGCATGTCTTAGCAAATATACAACATTAATGTCTATCCAATGTCTCCTAAATATTACAGACAAAGAGAAAACATTCAAGTAAGTGTCTATACTTCTGCTTCCCACAGGTCTGGTGTATATTAGAATCATGTGATAAAGTACAAATACACAAACAAATCCTCATCCTTAAGAACAGCTACCCTAACCAAGAAGCTAGGTGATTATTATGTAACCCACAGCCCGAGAATTCCTACTCTATAGTTTTTCCCACACTATGGCCCAGGCTGTAGGAGGAATGTTCTGGATCCTAAACGAAACTTTTCTCTGTAATCATGTGTGCTAATAGGAAGTCAACATTTGATTAGCACGTAAGATAGCTGTGCTTTTTATTTTATTTTATTTCTTTTATTAGATTTTTAAATTTTACATAATAAATGCTAGCCCCTTTCCTGGTTCCCCTCCTGCAACCTGCTAACTCAACCCCACTGCTTCTATGAAGGTGCTGCCTTACCCACCTACCCATTCCCTCCTACCTCCTCACCATGACATACCCTTAAACTGGGGCATCGAACCTTGGCAGAACTAAGGGCCTCTCCTCCCATTGATGACCGACAAGGCCATCTTCTGCTACATATGCAAATGGAGCCATAGGTCCATCCCTGTGTTCTCTTGGGATGGTGGTTTAGTCCTTACGATGTCTGGGGGGGGGGTCTAGTTGGTTGATATTGTTGTTCTTCTTTGAGAGTTGCAAACCCCTTCAGCTACTTCAGTCCTTTCTCTAACTTCTCCATTGGGGACCACGTTCTCAGTACAATGGTTGGCTGTGAGCATCTGTCTCTGTATTTGTCATGCTGTGGCAGAGCCTCTCAGGAGACAGCTATATCAGATTCCTGTCAGCATGCACCTCTTGGCATCCACAATATTGTCTGATTGGTGACTATATATGGGATGGATCCCCAGGTGGGACAGGCTCTGGATGGCCTTTCCCTGTGTCTCTGCTCCACATGTCTTCATATTTCCTCCTGTCAGTGTTTTTGTTCCCCCTTTTAAGAAGCTCTGAAGCATCCACACTTTGGTCTACCTTTTTGAGCTTCATTTGGTTTGTGAATTGTGTCTTGGATATTTTGAGCTTTGGGGCTAATATCCACTTATCAGTGAGTGCCTACCATGTCTGCTCCTTTGTCTTCTTAACCACTGAGTCATTGATACAGTTCCTGATAATATTCTTACTACACTTTTTTTTATTTAGCTCATTCGTTTTCCCCCTGAATTCATATTTTGTAATAATACAACTATATTTTTTGATTATCAATAGTATCTGTCACTTTCAAATATTTCATGCAACCAAAACTCCAATCATTACTAGTATTTGGACAGTTAAGGTAGTTTTAGTGGGGGTGGAGAGATGACTCAGTGGTTAAGAACACTGATTGCTCTTCCAGATGTCGTGGGTTCAAATTCCAGTACCACATGGTGGCTCATAACCATCAGTAAATGAGATATTATATCCTCTTCTGGTATGTCTGAAGACAGCATCACTGTACTCATATAGACAGCTACAATGTACTCATATATAATAATAAATCTTTTTCAAAAGGTAGTTTTACTGGAAAATACCTATTATAGTCCACTAAGCTTCTGATTCTTGATTTTTACAAGTATCCCAATTTTCAAGATGCCAATAGACACAGAACGAAGTAAAAGCCGAGAGCTAACAAAAATATTTATCAATGACCTTTTAATTTGTAACTGTACATATTAATAAGAAATTCTAAAAAGTATGCCTTCCCACCTATATCTAAATTATTGACAAAAACTATAATATTGAATGAATTACCTGCTATCCTTTTGGTTGTCTTTGGTCCCTTACTGAAAATGTATCATATTCAGTTACACCACATTATTTTATATGATAATCAACTAATGAAAATGAAAGGGCAAAAACTGGGAGAAAACACACAAATTTGTATGTTAGAATAAAATTACACATCTGGGATATACTTTTTCCTATTTGTCTGGGATTCATTCTACTAAATACATCTGACACCAAAACCTATGTATGCTACAACATTTTGTTTAGCATTTGGAAGATTTTGAGGTAACCTACTATATCCCCTCTTTACTTACCTATCTCTAGATTAAACATGAACAGTTGTTCAATATATTGTTTCGAGGATAATAACATAAAAATTAAAAACATGACTCACATGTAAAATTTATTTTTTCATATGTGGTTGTCTGACAATAAATTATAATGTATGGATATTAAAGGTTGATGATACTTAGCAATGATTTACATGTGATGACAGATGTTATTTGAATTAGCTATGTGAATAAAGGAGAAGAATACTAGAATGATGAACTCTTTTAGGATTAGCAGAGATTTCAGTAGAGGTGGTAACTTTTTGAAATAAATATTAAAAAATAACTAAGACACTATAGGAAAATAATTTAAGCAATACCTTTTAGAGAAACTACTAAAATAAATACAGAAAATAAACATAGTAATAGGAAATAGCATACTTCTCATCTACATTTTTTTTCATAAAATCTAACAGCCAAACTCTGCTTGTCATACAGACAACATAGCATTCTTTTGGTAAGTGGTACAAGAGCATATACTGAGTTATTCTAATTTGTAATCTAATGGAAATCAGTATGTATATAATTTCTCTACCAAGAGTTCTACCTCATTGATCCTGAAAATTGAAATGTGACGAAGGCAGAGAACTCTTAAATAAATGTTTCACAAAACCTAGTAATTTTTGTCATCATTTCAGACATCAATAGTACAATAATATCAAATATGGATTATATATTCACTGAGAGAAAATTTGGTTGTCTGCTTTTCGAAACAATGGCAAATGCATAATAATGGGGTCACAAACTGTGTAAACATACAGTTGGATTGATTGATAGTCATTCGATTTGTAGAATCTATACTCCCAATGTGATTAGAGTCACACTTTTAAATTTCAAGATTGCTTTTGAATACACTGAGTTTAGACATTCTATACAAAATTTATCATTTAAGAGTAAAACCTTCTCTCCTTCATTAATACTATGAAATCTCAGTACACTAAAAACACCTAATTCTTTGGGGCATGGCAAAATTTATTCATATATACTTTGCCTCACTAGTTTTCTAACAGTAGAGAATAAAGATCAAAACCTGTCTACTATATCTGCCATTGGTCTATTCTCTGTTTGAGGGCCAATATTGATTGCAGAACCATTCCCGGGTTTCAGAGAATCTTTCAAAAAGGGGAAAAAGTGAAGGTAATGTAAGAAAGATTAGCACAGCTATAGCATCAAAAAATATTTCGAGTAGTGAACTTTGAACTAGAGCATGTAAGAGTAATGTTCTGAAAAGGCAATATTTCTTTCCAGTGCTGAAAAGACATCTGGCTAGCAAAGCTGTAATCACATGGGGGAAATTCTTAAAATAGCCACATTTCATTTCCTTGTTGAGGTACAAGTTCAATTTTGTACTATTCACTTGGCACCAACAAACTATTTCCTTAGGCTGAATGGCATTCCATTTGTTTAGAAACTTTACCATGCTGCAGAATGAAGACTTGCATTTAAGAAAAATTTAGGCTTATTATTAGCCAATAGCAAAATATGACAAATATTTTCTAGAGGTAATTTTGATTATTATTTAACTTATAAATTTTATTTTACTAACCACATTTTATTAATATAAATATACTTTCTTAAGAGTTTAAAGGGTTTAAGAGATGACTCAATGTTTAAGGAAAATTGATGTTCTTCAAAAGATGTTGACATTTTGTTCTCAGAACCCATATGAGGCAAAACATCCAACTTCTCAAGTTCCATGTGACTCAACCTTTCTCTTGGCCTTCTAGAGCATTTTAATTTGCTTGCACATACCCACATGTAAATGAAACCACATGCACAAAATTATTTGTTTTCATGTTTAAAGGGGAAGTTTTCCAAACATTTTTAGTAATGGTAGGTAAATTAAATTAAAATTAGAGTAAGGATTGAAGGAGCTGAAGGCTTGCAACCCCATAAAAACAACAATGCCTACCAACCAGAGATCCCAGGGACTACACCATTACCCAAAGACTATACATGGACTAACCCATGGCTATTGTAGCAGAGGATGGTCTTATTGGGCACCAATGGAAGGAGAAGCCCTTGGTCCTGCCAAGACTGGACCCCCAGTGTAGGGGAATGTGGGAGGGCAGGAAAGTGAGTGGATGGGGAGGGGAAAACCCTCATAAAAGATGGGGAGGGAGATAGGATAGAGGGCTTATGTCTGAGAAACCGGGAAAGGGAATAACATTTGAAATGTGAATAAAAAATATTCAATAAAAGAAAAAAATTCACTTCAGAGTATTAACAGAAGCTCTTTCTATAGTAGACTTTAGCAACTTTCTGATGTTATTAATAATGGAATCAGTAATTTTAATATACTAACAGTTTGTGAATCATTTATATATGTAAAATGCATATCACATTTTCATACTAAATGATTTTGAAATGAAAAGAGGTACTACTATCTAAGGACAATATTAGCATTTCCTATTAATTAGTATTTATATTATTTTTATCATAGTAATAATTATTATTGTACTCAAATACATTTGTTCTATATCATTAAATATTTTTATAGAAAGTTTAGCATTTATTATCTTCTGGATAGAAAAATAAGTTAAAACTCTCAGGACCTAACAATTATATCAAAAAATAATAAAAATGGTATATATGCAATTTTATTGGAAATGGTTTAATAAGAGTAACTCATATTTAAGAGACATTTCTGTTATGCCAAGTACCATGCTAAGTAATTAATATGACTTATCTAAGATAACTTTCACAATGACTTACTGAATGGATATTATTACTTTTACCACTTTACCATTCAAGACTCTGAGAGACAATAGAAGAGAATGTTAATTCTCTGTGTATATATATGTATATGTATGTATGTTTGTGTAATGTTTAAAGTAAAAATATTGTTCTTATTTATTAGCAAAGTATCAACAATACCTCTATCTTTATTTTATGATAGAAGATTAAGAATGCATTCTGCATAGCTTGTGAGATTGCAAGCTGGTACAATCACACTGGAAATCAATCTTTCTGTTTCTTAGAAAATTGGAACTAGTTCTACCTAAAGACTCAACTATACCACTCCCAGACATATAAACAAAAGATGCTCCAACATATAACAAGGACACATTCTCCACTGTTTAAAGCAGCCTTATTTATGATAGGCAGAAGCTATTATAACCCAGACGTGCCTCAACAGAAAAATGTATATAGAAAATGTGGTACTTTACACAATATAGTATTATCCAGCTATTAAAAACAGTTTCATGAAATCTTCAGGCAAATGGATGGAATTAGAAAATATCATCCTGATTGAGGTAACTCAGTCACAAAAAGTACACATGTGGTATATACTCTCTGATAAGTGGGTATTAGGTAAAAATCTCAGAATACCCATGATACAGCTCATAGACCATATGAAGCTTAAAAAGAATGAAAACCGAAATACAGATTTCTCAATATTGCTTAGAAGGGGGAACAAAATAATCATGGTAGATGGAGAGAGGAAAGGACCTTGGATGAAGAGAGGAGGAAGAGCAAAAAGGGTGGAGGGTAGGATCAAGTATGTGAAGAAATGGGAAAGAAGTACAGAGGGTCAGGAAATTGAACAGAAATATGTAGCAGTGAGGGATGTGGAACTGGGGGTAGAAACTAGAATATCCCAGATGCCAGGGAAGGAACTAGTTCCCAGGACCCAGTGGGGATGATATTAGTCGAAATATCTGACAAAGGGGAAAAAGACACTGTAGAGACTATCTCCACTATAAAGGCATGGCCCCCATTTGAGGGATGGGGCCACCCACCCATCTCAAAAAATTTTAACCCAGAATTGTTCCTATTTAAAGAAAATACAGAGAAAAAAATCGGTGCAGAGACTGAAGGAAAGACCATCCAGAGATCACCCTATCTAGGGATTGATGCCAACTGCAGACATCAAACCCTGACACCAAGGGTGTCTTGCTGATGCCAAGAAGTGCTTGGGGACAGGAGTCAGGTATAGCTGTCCCCTGAGAGATTCTGCCAGCAACTGACCAATACAGATATAGATACTCACAGCCAACCACCAGTTTGAGAATGAGACTCAAATGCAAGAATTAGGGGAAGGACTGAAGGTGTTGAGAGCTGAAGGGGATTGCAACCCCTTAGGAAGAACATGATGCTTTAGTTTTGTGTATTTAACTAGAAATACTTCAGAAAGCCTGAAAACTAGAAACAGTGGGTGCGCAAATTTATGAAGCAGGCTCCATAGCTTATAGGTAAAGTGAAAGTAGAGAAGAAAAATATTGCAAGTACACAAATTCAAAATAGGAGAGAGGTCATGGGGTGGAGGGGATGAGAGAATGGGAGGGAGATTATAAAAATGAAAGGGGTATGAGAAAACAATTTGGAAACCTACAGTTTGATACCTTAATTAGATAGCATAGTAGATTGTAGGAAAGACTTGGGAGGAAAAGAGGAAGGAGAGGAGATAAAGGTGGGCAGGATCCTGTATGGTATGAGACAACGATGATATACTGGGGGTCAGGAAATTGAACAGAGGTGTGTAACATTGGGGGTTGGGGAACTGGGTGTAGCCACCGGAAAGTCCCAGATGCCAGGAAAGCAAAAGGCCCCCAGGACCCAAAAAGAATGAGATTAGCTGAAATGTGCACAAAGTGCAGGGAGAACCTATAGAGACCATATCCAGAGGTTAGGCAAGGCCTCCATTTGTGGGATATATCCACCCACTTATCTTCAAATTTTTAACTCCGAATTTATTCTGTCTAAAGGAAATATGAAGACAAAGTGTGGAGAAGAGACAATATCAACCAACCAGACCAGAGCTCCTAGGGACTAAACCACTAACCAAAGAGTAAACATGGGGGCCCCCATGGATCCATTAGCATATGTATCAGAGAATGGCCATTTCAAGTACCAGTGGGAGGAGAGGCCCTTGGTCTTGTGAAGGTTTGTTTCCCCAGTGTAGGGGAATGCAGAGTGGTGAGGCAGGAGTGGGTGGGGGAGTACCATCATAAAAGCAGGGGAGGAAGGATGGGATATAGGGGGTTTGAGAAGGGGAAACCAGATAACAATGGAAATGTAAATAAATAAAATATCCAATAAAAAAGACTTTGAAGGTAGATAGCTCTCAAGGATAGATAATGCTGGTTCTAGAAGTAATGATTACTAAACAATACCTTCTGCCACAACAGATCAGAGTTTTCCAAGGACCCCAAATCAAGTCAGGCTCTTTACATTACTATTTACTCCTTAATTGCACTTGAGGCACAGTCCATAACAAGAAATCTAGTCCTAATACTGTTAACTCCAAAAATCATGAATGGGGACTCATAGGCCTTAGCAGAGAATTCAATGCTGCTGCCCTGATGAATTGTCTAAACTTTTTTTTTTTTAAATCTGTGTTTAGAAACAGACAGAGGCTAATCTTAGCCTTACTCATAGGAGCCCTTGCAGTAAATGGAGATGAATGTAGAGAATCATGCTGCCTGCAATGTTCCTGCTGAGAACAAAAAGGATGGTTGATGCTCAGCTTGAAAGAAAACATTTATACTATCCCTTGAGGATCAGGGAATATTTCAAAAACATGTGGGTGGGTTCGAATGCAAGAGGTAGAAGACAAAGAGTAGTGCTTCAAAATTCTCTCTCCTAAGCATAACAAAGCCATGGCAACCTTGCCTCTAGCACTGTTCCCCCATAAGCTGCCACCTCCTAACAGTCAGCTATTAATGGGAAAGAGTTTCATAAGACCTTAACACTTACACTGATTCATTTTTTTTCAATTAAATGATTCAGGAGATTAAGGGACTGCTATTCATTTTTGTAGCTACTGGTCTACCATGCCCTACTTAGTTCTAATCCCAGAATAAAATAAAGGTCCTAACTGCTGTAGAACACAAAATAAACAAAAATGGATATAAGAAAGAGATGCAAGGCAAGAGGGAGACAGCTGGGATAGGAAGGAAATAGGAAAAGGAGGTTATGACTGGAAGAATAATTAGGATTTATCTATATGATATTGTAGAACTGTCTCCATATTATATGCATTTTAATACTTTATACTTTTTGTTTAGATTTAATGGATATTTTCATTACCTAATTGTCTTCTTTTGTGACTATCTACTATGTCTAAATCTCTAAAACTACTGCAAATTATACAAAATAGCAAATGTTGAAAAATCATTCACTTTGTTATCATCAATTCAGTATCATTTCCCACAGTATTTTTCCATGTTTCTAAAGGCTTATAAAAATTCTTTGGCAATTTCATATAAATATGTATTGTATTTTGGTCATTTTCACTTCTCATTAACTTCTTTAATTCCTTTCCACTCCTGCTTAATGCTTTGTTCTTTGCAATGAATCTCCTTTGTTCTAGGATATCATTTTGTTATTTTATTATTTTAATGTTGTCCTTGATCATTGTTTTTATTTTATTTTTTGTGGGGCTTATCTGAGTTAATTTAGATATTAGATAATCTAGATTATTTTGAATTATTTTAGTGACAGTTTCTACTGTTTCAAAGATATACCAGCTCTTATAAAGGACATCATGTAATAAGAATGGACTTATTATAGTTTCAGACGTTTAGTCCATTATTGTCTCAGTAGGAAGCATGGTGGGATACATAGGCAGACATGGTGCAGGAAGGTAGCTGAGAGTCATAATTCTGGATCTGCAGGCAGCAGGAAGAGAAAATTATCCACTGGGCCCGGTTTGAGCATCTGAAACCTCAAAGCCCATTCTGAGTGACATGCTTCCTCCAAGAAGGCCACTCCTACTCTAACAAGGCCACACTTCTATATAATGCCACTATGTATGAGCCTTTGGGGCCATTTTCATTCAAACCATCACATGGGCCCACTGAGTTCATTATGATAGCATAAATGAACATATCTTCATTAAAACCATGAAGCATACATTTACTTAGTTTATAAAACTAAGTATCAATTGAGAAGTAATAAAATGTATCAGAAGGGTAAATAAAATATGGAAAGGTTACTAGTAATGTAATTAAACGACACTTAAGATAAAAAAAATATCTAGAATAAAATTGGACGTTTCCTGGTACACTGATAGCAAAGAGGTCCTTCCAGTTTATGCCCAGCACATTTGAAACTAAAGTATACTTCTTCTACTAGGATACAGTGAGTATTTTATTAACATGTCAGACTTAATTAACAGGTCATTGTCATGCTTATGTTATATTCTTATTTTTATTAGTGGACTGGATATTTGCACAATCACACTAAATAAAAATGCAAAAAAAAATAGTCTAAAGAGATAATTCAATGATTAAGAGCAGGGGCTGATCTTTCAGAGGACCTGAATTCAGTTCTTAGTACCCAGATGGAAACTTATGACCATCTATAACTCTTAATCTAGTTACAGGGGATCTGATGTGATCTTTTGGCCTCTACATGTCCCAGATAAAATATGGGGCACAGACATACATTCGGATAAAAAAGCCATATGAATATAAAATAATAATTAATAATAATATTTTTATGGGCATGAGTACACTGTGACTGTCTTCAGACTTAACAGAAGAGGGACTTGAATCCCATTACAGATGGTTGTAAACCATCCTACGCGTGCTAGGAATTGAACTCAGGACCTCTGGAAGAGCAGCCAGTGCTCTTAACCACTGAGTCATCTTTCAGTCAAGACCAATACAGATGGCAGATGTACACAGCAAAACATCGGACTAGTGCAGATACCCCATTGAAAAAGTTAGGGCAAGGACTGTAGGAACTGACAGGGTTTGCAACCCCAGTGGAAGAACAACAATATCAACCAACTAGACTCCCCAAACCTCCCACGGACTAAACTACCAACTAAAGAGTACAGGGGGCAGGGGCAACCCATGGCTCCAGCTGGCTATGTAGCAGAGGATTGCCTTATCTGGGAACCCTTGGTACTGTGGAGACTGATGACCCTGGACAGGGGAATTCTAGGGTGCTGAGGCAGGAGTGGGTAGGTGGATCGGGGAGCATCCTCAAAGAGGAGGGGGATAGCAGGGAGGGGATAAGGAGCTTGTGGAGGGGAAAGTGGGAAGGGGGATAATATTTGAAATGTAAGTAAATAAAAAAAACAAAAATAAAAAATAATAGTAGTAATAAATGTTTTAAATATATGTAAAAATGCATTAAACAATACAAAGTCCTGCTTGCTAAGGTAAATCTTAAAATCCTCTGCACCTTTTTAAAGATATAATTTTAAATATTTTCAAAATCTACATAGCATATAATAAATTTCAACCAGATAAATATTTACATATAAGACCGAATCTAAAAATAAAAGTAAGATTATGATTTCAGTAATCTATTTTACTATAATTTGTGACTCATAGTCAGTTATCTGAAATGTAGGACAAAATATAAAGCATCAATATACTTAGGATATAAAAGCTACATTATCATTCCTGATCAAAATAAGTGGAAACATATACTTGCATTATAATCCCAAGATAAGATCACATATAAGTTACTGGTCCATAGGCTAATTTTATTTGCCTATTTATTTCTAATATGCAGATGTATCTTAAAGATATAACATGTAATCTGGAAGGAATCTCATGAGATAACTTATTGCCTTGCATTATAACTAGGTAACATTCCATCACAACCATGCTAGTCATGCTTAGTTAAAAATACATACAAGGACACTATTAATAAAGCAATAATAACTAGTGTGTGAAACTTTCTAACCTAAATGTTTCCCTAGTAGTCTTATAGTATGTAGTAAAACTCAGAAAGACTTCCATTTTTATATGTTAGTTTTAGGTAGTTACTTAGCATTCCTCATTGGGATAAACACTCAAAAATTCACTTTTTGATAATGTACTTTTAATTTTGGGTTAGGAAGTCTACTCCCCAGAGAGCTTACATGTTTAAGGGTAGGTGGAAACTGCTGGCTTCATTAAGATAAATTAGTAAGACTCTGGTCTAATCAATGGATATATTTAAATATGGCAGCATTGGCAGGTGTGGCCAACTTGAAGAGTTCAGTAAAAGGCGAAAGATTTATGCGATCTGAAGAGAAACCAGAGTATGTATGGCCAACTTGAAGAAAACAGTTCATTGGGGTAAAATATCTAGTCGCTTGGCCCCTTTCTTTCTTTCTTTCTTTCTTTCTTTCTTTCTTTCTTTCTTTCTTTCTTTTTCTTTTCATGTTACTTTATTGCTTAAAAGAAAGGAATTTCCCCCTCCCCCTTTAAAGGACAACAATGTTAAATTCTTCAGAGGCAGAAGGCAGGGTGAGGAAACTAGGTGGGTGGTGAACCTGAGTACCAAGGGGAGGCTCCTGGAAGGCTATGCTGGGGTGAGAGAATCTGCATGGCTGAGGCCCTGATGGAGCAGGCACTGGTGACCTGGAAGATGTACCTGACTCTGTCCTGTTCCTGTTGGGCCCAGCCAGGCAGAGCCAGATGCTCTCAACCCTATTTTACAGGCCATTCTCATAACACTAATATGCTGGGTTTGCTTCATGTTTCTAATAGGAAAACAAAGGTCTACAAAATTTAACCTTCTTCACTACTCCCTGAGGGGATCTTAGAAAGATTTTAAGGACTGAAAAGTTCACAGAGAACATACTTTTGCTTTAGGCAATTTCTGATTCCTTGAAGTCAGTAAGTCTTGCAAGCAGCAATCTGCCTCCCTGTGAAGGAGCACAATGTGGACAATTCGTGGCTCCCAGGCTTCTGCTTTCTGTTCCCAATGAGGTAAGGTGCTCTTGCCACATGATCCTATAACTACATTTTGCTTGACCACAGGCCCATAATGATAATGTAAGTTTATAATGGAATGAGGATTTTAGAACTCTAAACTAAATCAACACCTTTTCAATATGTTATCTTTTCTGGAAATTTCCATCATGCAGAATTGTCTAGAAAACACATTTATGCAAATTTTTATTTAATTTTGTTGAAAATTTCATACATGAGTATTATATGATTTCCCACTTTCACTCTACTGCCTGCAACTCCTTCTATGAATCCCCATTTCTCAAATAATAACTACTTCTATAGATATTAATGCATAAACACACATACAGACAAACATACACACACACACACACACACACACACACACACACACACACACACACACACGGCTGATTAGATTGGAAAATTGTTTGTGGGCTTGACCCATGAGAATACTGATTGTTTCTCTTAGCATTCATTTTAGTTCTTTGTTTAGGGGTAGACTGCATGTGGTCTTTCTCCACAATGACATGTTGATATATCATGTAATAATGAAAGTAGTGTTAAGGGGTTGGGGATTTAGCTCAGTGGTAGAGCGCTTGCCTAGGAAGCGCAAGGCCCTGGGTTCGGTCCCCAGCTCCGAAAAAAAGAACCAAAAAAAAAAAAAAAAAAGAAAGTAGTGTTAAACAATCATATGGTTGAGATTTTTGAGTGCAGCTTTCTGATGATGTCTGTTAGTATCTAACCGGAAACATCCTGAAACTTTGTTTTGTTTTTTTGTTTTTTTTTTGTTATTGTTTTGTTTTTTTTTCTCCATCTTCATTAAATTGGGTATTTCTTATTTACATTTCAATTGTTATTACCTTTCCTGGTTTGAAGGCAAACATCTCCCTAACCCCTACCCCTCCCCTGTTATATGGGTGTTTCCCTCCCCATCCTCCCCCCTTACCACACTCCCCCCAAAAATAGCGTTCACTGAGGGTTCAGTCTTGGCAGGACCAAGGGCTTCCCCTTCCACGGGTGCCCTTACTAGGCTATTCATTGCTACCTATGAGGTTGGAGCCCAGGGTCAGTCCGTGTATAGTCTTTGGGTAGTGGCTTAGTCCCTGGAAGCTCTGGTGGGTTGGCATTGTTCATATGGGTCTCGAGCCCCTTCAAGCTCTTCCAGTCCTTTCTCTGATTCCTTCAACGGGGATCCTGTTCTCAGTTCAGTGGTTTGCTGCTGTTATTCACCTACAAATTTGCTGTATTCTGGATGTGTCTCTCAGGAGAGATATACATCCGATTCCTATCAGCCAGCACACTTTATCCATCTTATCTAGTTTGGTGGCTGTGTATGTATGGGCCACATGTGGGGCAGGCTCTGAATGGGTGTTCCTTCTGCTTCTGTTCTAAACTTTGCCTCCCTATTCCCTGCCAAGGGTATTCTTGTTCCTCTTTTAAAGAAGGAGTGAAGCATTCACGTCTTGATCATCCGTCTTGAGTTTCATGTGTTGTGTGCATCTAGGGTAATTCAAGCATTTGGGTTAATATCCACTTAGCAATGAGTGCATACCATGTGTGTTTTTCTGTGATTGGGTTACCTCACTCAGGATGACACTTTCTAGTTCCATCCATTTGCCTATGAATTTCATTAAGTCATTCTTTTTGATAGCAGAGTAGTATTCCATTGTATAGGTGTGCCACATTTTTTCTATCCATTCCTCTGTTGAAGGGTATCTGGGTTCTTTCCAGCTTCTGGCTATTATAAATAAGGCTGCTATGAACATAGTGGAGCACGTGTCTTTTTTATATGTTGGGGCATCTTTTGGGTATATGCCCAAGAGAGGTATAGCTGGGTCCTCAGGTATTCAATGTCCAATTTTCTGAGGAACCTCTGGACTGATTTCCACAATGGTTGTACTAGTCTGCAATCCCACAAACAATGAAGGAACATTCCTCTTTCTCCACATACTCACCAACATCTTCTGTCACTGGAGTATTAGATTTAGCCATTCTGATGGGTGTGAGGTGAAATCTCAGGGTTGTTTTGATTTGCATTTCCCTTATAACTAAAGATGTTGAACATTTCTTTAGGTGTTGCTCAGCCATATTGCATTCCTCAGCTGTGAATTCTTTGTATAGCTCTGAACACCATTTTTAATATGGTTATTTGTCTCCCTGCAGTCTAACTTTGTGAGTTCTTTGTATATTTTGGAAATGAGCCCTCTATCAGTTGTAGGATTTGTAAAGATCTTTTCCCAATCTGTTGGTTGCTGTTTTTTCCTAACAACAGTGTCCTTTGCCTTACAGAAGCTTTGTAGTTTTATGAGATCACATTTGTCGATCTTGATCTTAGAGCATAAGCCATTGGTGTTTTGTTCAGGAAAAATTCTCCAGTGCCTATGGGCTCGAGATTCTTCCCCACTTTTTCTTCTATTAGTTTGAGTGTATCTGGTTTGATGTGGAGCTCCTTGATCCACTTGGACTTAAGCTTTGTACAGGGTCATAAGAATGAATCGATCTGCATTCTTCTACATGCTGATCTCCAGTTGAACCAGCACCATTTGTTGAAAATCCTCTCTTTTTTCCATTAGATGCTTTTGGCTCCTTTGTCAAAAATCAAGTGATCATAGGTGTGTTGGTTTATTTCTGGGTCTTCAATTCTATTCCACTAGTCTATATGCCTGTCTCTATACCAAAACCATACAATTTTTATCACTATTGCTCTGTAATATTGCTTGAGTTCTGGGATAGTGATTCCCCTGGAAGTCCTTTTATTGTTGAGGATAGTTTTAGCTATCCTGGGTTTTTTTGTTATTCCAGATGAATTTGCAAATTGTTCTGTCTAAAACTCTGAAGAATTGGATTGGAATTTTGATGGGGATTGCATTTAATCTGTAGATTGCTTTTGGTAAAGTGGCTATTTTAACTATATTAATCCTGCCAATCTATGAGCATGGGAGATCTTTCTATCTTCTGAGATCTTCTTCAATTTATTTCTTCAGAGTCTTGAATTTCTTATCATACAGCTCTTTCACTGCCTTGTTTTCTATTGCTTGGGTTCCTGTGGTTGCCTCTTGCCATCAGGTTGTCTCTGGTGTTACCTTGTTCTGCTATTTCTGACAGTTGCTAGACTTTCCTATAGGCCTGTGTGTCAAGCATGCTGTAGACCTGTTTTCCTCTTTTCGTTCAGCCAGTTATAGGAACAGAGTATTCTGCTTTCAGGCGTGTAGTCTTTCCTGTCTACTGGTCTTCAGCTGTTCCTGTGGGCATGTGTCCTGAATCCACCAGGCAGGTCACTTGGAATAGAAAAGTTGGTCTTTCCTCTGGTCTCAGGCCTGACGTCGCTCCTTGGGGGCTGCGTTTCAGCTCTCCATGAGGGCAGCAACCAGAAGGGCCCGCTCCATCTTTTCTCAGGTACCTGTGCACAGGGGTCCCATATGGCACTAGGTGTTTTCCTCTAGATTCAGAAAAGTGGGCAGAGTGTAGTCTCTTCTGGCTTCCCAGGCATATCTGCCCTTCTGAAGTTTTAGCTCTCTCTCCCTCCGGATTTGGGTGCAGGGAGCTGTTTGACCAGGACTCTTCAGATCTGGGCGGTGTCTGGACCACAGGAGACCTGCAGCTTGAGTGCCCCTATCTTCCTGTTTCCAGAGGCCCTATACAGTTGCCTCTTGGGCCAGGGATGTGGGCAAGGGTGAGCATTACTCATGGTCTCTCCTGCCCTGCAGTCTTAGGAGAACCCACCTGTCTGGGCGATGCGCTCTAGCTCTCTCTCTCATGGGGTTTGGTAGCAGGGAACTGTGTGTCCTTTGGTTTTTAAATCTTTCTGCATCAGGTTTCATGAACTTTTCTGGACCTAGAAGTACTTTATTTACAATGACATATCATATGATTATATATTTTATAATACACATTACATATATTTTATCCCCATTTACCCTCCCCACACACACATTTTCCCCCTTTTCCCTTTTACAGCACCTGTGTCCTATTATCTGCCACTGTAAAGTTCTTTCAATTCTCCCTTCTATTGTTCCTTTCTAGTTTTCTGATTTCTACAATTCTTTCAGCTTATATAAATTTTAAAGATTCAGAGCTTGGAACCACAAATATGGGAAATGTGCTTGTCAATTTTACTTAAGTAAAGCTGGAGAGAGAGAAACAAAAAAGAGCAGTTCAGCATCACATTTACTTTTTCAAAACTGACCAAATTATATGGCTATTTTTCAACAGGTGATACTTGAATACACAATTAAATGAAATATATCATATTTAATGAGGAAAGATGTTTGCAGATATTTTAGTGATTTTTCTCCAAATATTCAGTAAGACAAAAGCTACACCATAACATTTCAAGATTTCATGTGTCTAGTTATTAAGCTACAATGCTTTCAGTCAGGAGATATTGGTTCAAATGTCACATTAATATTGTGTATGATTATCTATGTATGAGATCTCAAGACAATTATTATGACAGATAGTCAATTCTATGGGATCTGATTACATCTGACCTTTTAAAATCCCCAGAGAGCAAAAATAGCCCAAGAGAAGTGTTTGTGCATACATAACAGAGAACTGGGATTCCACACTCTGACTGTTGCCAATAATAGATATAATGTCAGCATAGCTCAGTCAAGACTTATAGAAAATAATTTCTTCTATAGTTTTAAATCGTAAAAATCTATGGTTTATAACTTTCAGTAACTTTTGTAATAAACTTAAATAATTTTAAACCAATACAACTTAGAAGAAATGATCTCAAGCGATACATTTTATAAATTTAGGATATATTTTTAAAACAAATCTTTGTCTCTTTAAGTCATTGTCAAAACCTTTAGAATTGAATTAGTTTGTAGTATGTTTAATATATGTGAAACATAAAAATATGTATTAGAAAACATACATATATATAAGCATACACATATAATGACGTTGCCAGCTTATCTATATGAAATAAAAAAGTAGGTTCATTTTAGTTGTCTTTTTATTCAAAACACATTTCAGTAAAGGGACAGTATCTGTAATAAATAACCCTAAATATATTATCAGAATAATATTCGATGAGAGATTAAATTTTGATTAATGATACATTAATTACATTGTAAAATAATTGGAATTAAACCTGTTGATTGATATAATTGCATACTAATAACTGTCACCATATCTTCCATTAAACTATAAATACAAATTATTAATACATGAATCAAATTAACTGTAAGTGTATCACATTTGGAATGTTGTCAATATTTATTAGGTATTTCATCATTGATCTATTTGTTAACTTAGATAAAATTTTTCAATCATAATTAGCAATGTAAATGGATTCCATAAGAAATTGATCTAGATGTAATTGACCAAAAAAACCTGAACAAGACAATGATAATGGGAATTGAGTCAATAATATTATTCATAATTAATACAATTTGGGAAAAAACTAACATCTTCCAGATCAGAGCAGGGATCCCAGAAGTAAGAAACCCAGTGCTCCTCCTAAACTTTCTCATGGTTCCTGAAGGTTTGTTTCCATAGTGTCTCTTTCTAAACTATACTACACATACTACATTTATTTTCTTGAGATAATTATTTTTCTTGACTTTTTAATTTGTTCTTCCTCTCAAACAATGGTTATTTACCTTTCTTAGGTCATATATAGCTTTGAGAATAAGATGAAGTCAATTGAACTTATCTCAGAAATAAGTTTTTTTCCCTTGAAAAGATTACAATTAACTCATGGAGGTATACAGATTCTTAGGAGTCTATACATGGATATGGAATGAAATTTACTTTGCAGAGCATAGTCCTTTTTGTTCTCCAGAAAAACTGTGAGCTGGTACATTAAATTCTTCCTGGGTACTGTTGTAGACAGGGTGATCTGTCAGAGTGATCTCTGATATACCATCTTAGTCTAAGATTTTTTCCCTTTATAAAATTGAGATTTCAGTTCAATGGGCATACTGCAGAGAAAAAAGCATGGACCAGTTTTTCAAACTTTAAGTCATGTTTTCTTAGTTCAATATTGAAAAATAGAGTGTATGTGCATGTCGTGCATATATGTGGTTGTATGTATGTACTAGCAGACAATTTTTACATATGTATGAGATTATGTACAACACAAATCCTAAACAGTTTGTATCCAATCTCACTGTTAAAATAAAGTTGTAACTACTTAAAGAAAATCTCTTTTTTCTGAGAACTAGAAAAATTCAATAATGTGCACATCAATCAATATAGATATACTTATAAGTGATGGTTTGACATTAATATATCTGTGAAGTTAACTATATGTTAAAATATAATTCACTAGTATATAGTGGAGTTTCAGGCAGGTTAAATTAATACCAATTAAAGTGTCCATTTCTTTTTGTTTATTATCTGCATTAAAAAAAACTGCATGTTCAGTGAGTACTTCCTTTGGGAGAATATTCTGGAGAGAAGAATTAATGAAACTATGAGATAAATGAGGGAAATATGATAGAAAACATTGGAGAGTTCCATTTTATTTCAGGGAACAAAAATTCATATTCATTGCACATGTTCCTTTTTAATAAATGTTTTATTTCCTCCCTGAATAGAGAAGATATAACCAAAGGAAAAACATAACAAACACCAGAGTTCTCAATCTTTTCTGGGCCATAGCAAAGAGAATCATAAAGGAAATACACTTGTGGGAATTGAGGGGGTATTAATAAAAGATCCAATGATGCCATGAGTCAAAATATGTTTTCCATGTCCAAAGAGCAAAGACATCACCAAAAGCATTTCAATTTGTATTGGTGAGTAACTCTGAGTAATAAAGAACCATTAGTTAATGATGCTGTGGGAGTGCTGAATAAGTAGACCAAAGCTGGATACATCTGCTGGGAAGAAGAAAACACCATGTTTGTTAGATATTATATGCTAATTTCTCCACATTTGCTATTTCTAAGAAGGAATGTACATTGACCGGAGAAGGAGCTTTAATGAGAGTTTACAGTATAATTATTTTCCTTAAGATAAAATAACTTGAAATAATTTTATAGGGAATTTAGGTTATTAATATATGACAAAATGGAAAGTAACACTATGTACCCATTATTTTCATGGAATTTACTGACATAAAAGTAGTACATTAAACATTTTGGTCTTCAAAGTACTGTACATAATTTTATTTTTAAGAATATTTTTCCTTTTATTGCTTCACACTATCCTTCTAATTACTAGATTTTGAAACAGAAATTGGACATACACAAGTGAATTAGATAGGATTAGAACATTGTAAGATTTACAAGAGATCAAGACTGCCAGAGTTGGTCTGAGGTCAAACAATAATGTTATATCGAGGTACAGACTGCCCAACTGTCTCTGAGAGAGACAACTCCCAAAAGGGAGTTGTGTTTTCACAGGATGGTTTAAGTTGGGTTGGAAATTGGGGAGAGAGTGTTAAGCGGGGTGGGGACGATTGCAAACAAAGAAACTGTTCATGAACACAATTTTTCACTAGGTGCCTTTAGTCCTAACAGTATACTGTGAACTTGTGTCCAATTCCTGAGACATGCATGGAAAACATGTAGTTTCTGGGTTTTTTTAAAGGTTTATTTTTTTATGTACATGCATATGCTGTTGCTGTCTTTAGACACACCAGAAGAGGGCATCTGATACCACTACAGATGGTTGTGAGTCACCATGTGGTTGCTGAAATTTGAACTCAGGACCTCTGGAAGTACTCTTAACCACTGAGAAATCTGGCCAGGAACTTTAGCCAGCCTAATAAATAAATCATGTATAAAGGTAACTGTACCTTAAAAATTCACAAATGATTATGGTTGAGGTATTGTGATGGTCTTCCTTTATAGAAAGAAGTATGTTGGGAATTGGTTTTCATATCACACCTTCATGTAAGTAGAAGATGCCTGATTTGAGATAATCAATTGATATCTGAAGATATTTCTCTGTTACTCATGGTTTGTTCACCATATTCTATTTTCCTAAGCCCTGGAATCTCTAATCTGAAAACCAAAAAAAAATTGTTTTGAAGATAAATGTTGAATGTTTTCTCTTTGAGCATGCTAGGCAAATGATTTTTAAACATCATGTTCAAGTCAAATGAATGAAATAAAAAGTACCAAAACTCATTTAAAGTAGTATATCATCACATAATTCATATATTAAAAATAGCCTAGTGCTAATTATCAGTGAACTCAAACCTTAGTAATTATGACCCAAAATTGAGAAAAAAGAAATTGAAGAACACCTCAGAAGATGAAAATATCTCCAATGGTCATGAATCAGTAGGATAAACATAGAAAAAAAGGCCATCATTTTTATATTTATTTTTTTGGATATTTTATGTATTTACATTTCAATTGTTATCCCCTTTCCCATCTTTTAAATACCCCTCTCCGTCTTTCTATGAAGATGCTCCTAGTCCTACCCACCCATTCCCACCTCAACACGCTGACATTCCGCTACACTGGAGAAATGAGCCTTCTTAGGACCAGGGGCTTCTCATATCGAAGCGAGACAATGCCATCTCTGCTACATATGCAGCTAGAGCCATGGGTTTCTCCATGTAAAAATGGCCATCTTACCCAGACCAATCTACAGTTCCATGCAATTCCCATTAAAATTCTATTACAAAATTTTACAGATATTGAAAGAGCAATTCTCAACTTCATATGGAAAACCAAAAAACACAGGATAGTCAAAACAATTTTGAACAACTAAAGAACTTTATTAGGGATCACCACCTCAAACTATACTACAGAGAGGGATAAAAAAGAACTGCATGGTATTAGTATATAAACAGACAGGTGGGTCAATGGAATAGAAATGAAGACTCAGAAATAAATACACACACCTACAGATACTTGACTTTTCACGAAGAAGCCAAAACTTCACAGTGGTGAAAAGAAAGCATCTTCAATGAATGGTCCTGGTCTAACTGGTGGCCTACAAGTAGAAGAATACAAATTCATGGACCTCATCCTACACAAATCTCAAGTCTAAGTGGATCAAGGAACTCAAAATAAAACTGAATACACTCAGTCTAATAGAAGAGAAAGTGGGGGGGGGTGAGCTGGAGGGATGACTCAGAGGTTGAGAGCACTGACCGCTCTTCCACAGGTCATGAGTTCAATTCCAAGCAACCATGTATGGCTCATAACCATCAATAATGAGGTCTGGTACCCACTTCTGGCATGCAAGTATACATGCAGGGAGAACATTGTATACATAATAACTAAATAAATCTTTTTTTTTAAAGAGAAAGTGGGAAATAGCCTTAAAAGCATTAGCACAGGAGAAAATGTCTGAGAACAATGGCTTAAGCTCTAAGATCAACAATTGAAAAATGGGACCTCATGAAACTGAAAAGCTGCTGTAAGGCAAAAGGAACTGTCAATAGGAAAAATGGCAGCCTACAGATTGAGAAAAGCAACCTAGTGTAGAGACTTGAGGTCTTTATCATCCAGATTTTTCACTTCATTGATTAGAAGTACACCAAGATATTTTATATTATTTGTGGCTATTGTTAACAGTGTTTCCCTGAATTCTTCCTCAGCTCATTTATTCTCTGTATAATTCAAGGGTACAATTTCTTTGAGTTGATTTTATATCCAGCCACTTTTCTGAAGATACCTATCATCTATAGATATTCTCTGGTAGAATTTTGGGGATTTCTTATGTATACTATCATATAATCAGCAATTAATGATACCTTGATTTCTTCATTTCAAATTTGTATCCCTTTAATCGCCTTTTGTTGTATTATTTTAGTAGGATTATTTCAAATTTCTGTCCATTTAATATGATGTTGCCTATTAGTTTTACTGTATATTGCTTTTATTATGTTAAGATATGTGCCTTGAATATTTGCTCTCTCCAAGACTATTAACATGAAGGGATTTGGAGTTTTGCCAAAGGTTTTCCAGCATCTAATAAGATGACCTGTATATTTTTTTCTTTGAGCGTGTTTCTATAGTTGATTACGTTAATGGACTTTTGTATATTAAACCAGCCTTGCATCCAAGGGATGAAGCTTACTTGATTGCAGTGAATGATAATTTTGATGTGTTCTTGAATTTGGTTGGGGAGAAATTTATTGACTATTTTTGCATCAATATCGACAATTGAAATTGGTCTCAGGTTTTCTTTTTTTGTTGTCTTTGTGTGGTTTTGGCATCAGAGTAACTGTAGCCTCACAGAATGAATAGGGTATTCTTCCTTCTTTTTCTGTTTTATGGAATGCTTTGAGGATTATTGGTATTTACTCTTCTCTGAAGATCTGGTAGAATCATGCACTAAATCTATCTGTCCCTGAGATTTTTTGGTTGGGAGGGTTTTAATGACTGCTTCTATTTCCTTAGAGGTTATGGGACTGTTTAGATGGTTTATCTGATCCTGATTTAACTTTGATATGTGGTTTCTGTCTAGAAAATTACCCACTTCATCTAGATTTTCAAGTTTTGTTGAGCATAATCTTTTGTAGCAAGATATGATGATTTTTTTTTAATTTACTCTGTTTTGGTTGTTATGTCTCCCTTTTCCTGTCTGATTTTGTTAATTTGGATATTGTCCCTGTGCCTTTTAGTTCCTTTGGCTAAGGGTTAGTCTATCTTGTTGACTATGTCAATAGAACAGCTCTTGATTTTGGTGATTCTTTGCATTTTTCTCTTTGTTTCTAATTAGCTGCTTTCAGGACTGAGTTTGATTATTTTCTGCCATCAACTCCTCTTGGGTGTGTTTGCCTCATTTTTTTTTGTAGAGCTTTCGTTTGTGCTGTTGCATAGGATATCTCCAATTTCCTTATAAATACTTCACCTGGTGCTCTGAATTTTCCTCTTAACATTGATTACATTGTGTCTCATAAGTATGTGTATGTTGTGCCTTCATTATCACTGAACTCTAGAAAGTCATTAATTGTAGTGTGTAATTATTAAAAAAAAACAACCTATGCTAAAGCTGACTAGGCACCAGTACTCTCAGGTAATCAGTCCTTCACAATTTTGCATTACAAATGTTTGTAAGATGGTCCTAGGCCAAACAGACACAAAACGATGCTCCAACATGTTGAGAAACAGGGGACTGTGTAAGTAGGCAATTGTCTCTGCAATTTTTTTCAATATTGGAAGCTGGGTTAGTGCTTCAGGTAAACTTTACGGCACTCTGGGAATTCCGCCAGGAATGAAGACCAACCATAGTCTCTTAGGCAATCCAAGCGATTTAGCATTGAGAGCACATATATATGTGAAAAGATGGTTTTCAGATATTATCCAAACTAGACTAGTGCACAACACATATAGAATTACAAGTCATTTTAAATTAGATAGATGGGAGAATGCTTTATCTAAATTAACAGATTGATTGATTGATGGCCTGGATGTCATTTGTACCTCATACTTTGCAATTTACTTGTAGTGATATTTTTAGATCTTATCTAAAGAGTTTTTTGTTTTGTTTTGTTTTTCTCTCTGTGTGTGTGTATATGTGTGTGTGTATGTGTGTGTGTGTGTGTGTGTGTGTGTGTGTGTTTAGTTATTGGACAGAAAAGGTGAGATGTAGCAGAATTCTCCCCTAAATAATTGATTGGATAATAAAGACAAGAAGAAGGAAATAAGACAAAGAGGAGGCAGAACTTCCAGGTCTGAATGAGAAAGAGGGAACAGAGGAGGAATGAAAAATCTTTTTGTTTGTCGAGATGGAAGTTAAAGCAGATATGTAGACCGGGGACTGTTAGATCTCGTGGCAGATTCTACCTCCTGAAGATATGTAACATAGAATATTTAATGGTTTAGAATGATAGATTCTGCTCCCATCGGTTGTGTCATCTCTTGACTCTAACTACACTAAGATTGTCTGGTGTCTTACATTTGTGGTGACTCAGGTGGTCCAGAGGGAAGAATTTAGTAGGGGTGGAATTTGGCCTGGCTTTGGAATGGGAAGAGAGTAGTTTGGTGACAGCTGGCAGCTGGGACTGAGATCTCAGAGCTCTGGAGAGGCAGAGCCTGTGTTTGTGGTAGAGGCATTTTCCAGGAGAAACACTAGGTCTCTGTTTCAGGCTATATACCACGCTGTGAACAGACTGAGACTGCCCATGCCTGGCCAGCATTAGTGTGGATTGTTCTGAATAATTACACACTGCACTTAATTTCTTTATTTCTTTTCTTTTCAAGTTATCATTGAGTACAGGGTTGTTAAGTTTCCATAACTATGTGGAGTTTTTTGTGTTTTTGTTGTTATTGAAATCCAGGTTTGGTTTGTTCTAAAGTAATAGAATGCATGGCATTATTTCAATTTTCTTGTATTTCTTGAGGCTTGTTTAGTATCAGATTATATGATCAGTTTTGGAGGTTTGCTGAGGTGCTGAGAAGAACATATATTCTCCTGTTTGGGGGAAAATGTTCTTTAGATATCTCTTAAACCCACTTGGTTTATAACTTCTTTTACTTTCATTGTGTCTTTGTTTAGTTTCTGTTTCAATAACCTGCCCATTGTTGAGTGAGCATTTGAAGTTACCTGTTATTATTATGTGGGGTTAGATGTGGGTCCTGAGATTTAGAAAAGTTTCTTTGACAAATGTGGGTGCCCCTGCATTTGGCGCACAGATATTCAGAATTGAGAGTCTTTCTTATATGCTGTGGAATGGTAGATCTTGTTAACATATCCAGTCTGTTACCTAGTGTCTTTTTATTTGGGAATTGATACCATTGATTTTGAGAGTTATTGAAGACCAATGATTGTTTTTTCATATTAATTTGGTTTTGGAGGTGGTATTATGTATATATGATTCTCTTCTTTTGGGTTTGTTGTGAGATGATTAATTTCTTGTGTCTCTTTGGATGTAGTTACCCTCCATATGTTGGAATTTTCCTTCTAGTATCCTTCGTATGGCTGTGTTAGTAGAAAGACATTGTTTAAAGCTTTGTCATTAATATCTTGGTTTCTTCATTTATGTTGACTGAGAGTTTTGCTGGCTAGAGTTGTCTGGGCTGACATCTGTGGTCTCTTATGGTCTGTAAGAACTCTGTCCAGGATCTTCTGACTCTTAGAGTTTTTGTTGTGAAGTCAGTTGCAGATCTCATAGGTCTACCATTACATATTACTTGGCCTCTTTCATTTATAGCTTTTAATATTCTATCTTTATTCTGTAAATTAGTGTTTGTATTATTTTGTGACAGGAAGATTTTCTTTTCATTTTCAATCTCTTTGGGTTTTGTATATTTCTTCTATGTTTATGGCCATCTATTTCTTGCGGTTAGGGAAGTTTTCTTATATGATTTTGTTAAAGATGTTTTCTGACCCTTTAACCTGGGAATCTTCACTGTTTTTTACTCCTATTTTTCTTAGGTTTGGTCTTTTCACCTGTGTATATAGGGTTAGAGGAGTCCTTCTGGGTGGCAAACAATGCTTCCTACTGTCCCTGGTTAGAGAAGTCCTCCTAGAAGACAGCAAGGGTTGTGGGGTGGGGGAATGGTCATGGCAGTCTTTTAGACTGTTTATTTTTATTGGGGAGTTGAGTTCATTGTTTTGAGAGTTATTAAAGACCAGTGGTTGTTATTTCATGTTAGTTTGATTTTGGTGGTGGTGGTGGTGGTGGTGGTGGTGGTGGTGGTGGTGGTGGTGGTGGTGTGTGTACTTGAGTGTGCACATTTCCCTTCTTTTTGCTGGTACAGAGTTAATCATTTCTTGTATTTTCTTAGATGTAGTTTTCCTCCTTAGTTGGAGGTTTCCTTCTAGTGTTTTCTGTAGGGCAGGATTCATGGCTAGACATTGAATTTTGGTTTGTCTTGAAATATCCTGTTTGCTCCACCAATGGCGAGTGAAAATTTTGCTGGATATAGCTGACTAGGTTGACGTCTTTGTTGTTTTCAAGTTGTCTGCCTAGGCCCTTCTAGCTTTAGAGTCTGTTTTTATAGTCATGTTTGATACTGATTTACCTGCATCTGTATGTTACCTGGATTCTTTTCCCTTGCAGCTTTCAATATTCTGTCTGTGTTCTATAAATTTTCCTTTGATTATTATGTGGTGAGAGGATTTTTCTTTTCTTGTCCAGTCTAATTGCTGTCTTGTATGTTTACAGGCATCTTATTTTTTAGGTTGGGAAAGTTTTTGTCTATGATTTTGTGGAAAACATTTTGTGGGCCTAGGAGCTGGAACTTTTCACTTTCTTCTAGTCTTTATACCCCAGATTTCTTCGATGTTTTGTGTCAAGAATTTTGTAAGTTTAACATTTTCTTTGACGAATGTATCAATTTCATCTATTGAATCTTCTATGCCCGAGATTCTTCCATCTCCTGTTTTCTGTTGGTGATGGTTATGTCTATTGTTTCTGTTCCCTTCCCTAGGTTTTTCCACTCCAGAATTCCCCAGTGTTTAGTTATAACTTTATTGATTCTCTTTCCCTTTCCATGTATTGCCCAGTTTCATTTATTTCTTTTACCTGATTAATTGTTTTTTCCTGTATATATTTATGGGATTTATTTTTTCATCTTTGAGGAACTTTGCCTACTTGATTTTTTTTCCTGTATTTCTTTTAGAGATTTATTTATCTTCTTTAAAGGTCTCTTTCATCTTTATAAGATTAGATTAAAAGTCATTTTTTGAGCTTTGGCTACTTTAGGATATCCAGGGCTTGCTGTAGTTGTATAGCTGTGCTGTGAAGGTGTCGTATTGCCCTGGGTTTTGTTGATTGTGTTCTTTTGAGGACCTTTAGCTATCTTACTGTGTTTGGTCCCTGGATGTTCCTACTGTAGTAGGTATTGAGTGGGGCACTATCCTTCATTGTCCACGTGTGTCAGCTCACTGATCAATATTTTTGGGCTGTATGGTTCCTGATTTGTAGGTCTAGATGGCCCAAAAGCCACAGGTCCAATACAGGTGGGCAGGAGAATTCAGGTCCCTGGAGAATCGCAGGTCACTCAGTACACCATGGCATTCCCCAGAGGACTTAGCAAGCCATGAAGATGGGTGGGGGAAAGGAAGCTAACTTGAATGATTCAGGTCTCATGAAGGTGGGCAGAGAAGTGGCAACACAATGGAGCTCTCTTCTTTGTCTTATAATGATATCATTGTAAATTTCAGTTTGAAACATCAATTTGTTAGCTCTCAGTTTGTTTGAGGCTGGATTCTGAAATGATATAACACTTCCTTCTGAAAGGGTATAATCTAAGTATCCACTAGGATTTAGTTTACATCTAAGATTTTAAGTTCACATGGTTGATGACTGCTTTAAATTCATTGTAGGGTATCCCAGTGAAAACCACTGGTTTGATTGGTGTCAACCAAAAGTTACCCAGAGCTTCTTATGGATCTAGACATGCTATAGCTCGCTACAGGACAACTTAGTTCTTCAAAATTAAAACGGAAAAGAAAGTTTTCAGCAAGATGGTCAATACTAATATGGAAAGACAGCAACAAGGGGAAAGGGTGGCATCAAGGTTAACAAATGAAAGAAAGTAATAACTGTGATCAAAAATGTAAATTCCTGGCAAAGCTACTTGAGAAGTGTTAGGTTATGCATAAAAATGTATAAGATCCACAAATGAAAACTACCAGTCTGGCCCTGTGTCCATGGCCAATGAAGGTTAATAACTCTCTTATTGAGGGCATTTCCCTGCTCTCTAGACTCTAAAAGACAGCCAGGTCATGAGATCCTGTTGAGAACCTACTACAGTTTTACTGTTAAATGAACCTAATATTTAATTGACCCTAATGATTTTCATTGTTGTTGTGTTGGAATCGTGGCTCATGTTTGGACAGACCACACCAGGCCAGAGGTTTATTGGGGAGAGGAGAGGACAAAAGGGACAACAGAGATGAAAAAGGTAAAGAGAGAGAAGAAGAGGTGAAGGTCAGGAAGGGTCTGCCTTTTCTTATTTAGGCTGTTGCTTAACTTCTCACAGGTAAAGGTGGGAAGTGGACTCTGGGACTGTATGGTGATTGCCACAGAAACAGATGCACGAGTCCCTGTTGCCTATTGTTCATATCAACATCATCCCTGAATTCAGAGGCAATCTGCAACCATAAAACGAGTCCCTGACTATGAAACCGGTTCTTTTTTTTTAAATTGGACTTTTAAAATTCACATTTCAAATGGTATCCCCTTGCCCCCACCTAACCACCCATCCATTCCCATTCTATCTGCCATGACATTCCCTAAACTGGGAGGTCCAGCTTTCGCAGGACCAAGGGCTTCTCCTCTCTTTGGTACCCAATAAGGCCATTCTCTGCTACATATACAGCTGGAACCTTGATGCCAACATACCTCCATTTTTCTTACAGTAAGGAGAAGGAAAAGGGGGTAGGGGAAGCTGTTGGTGAAAGGAGATCAAAGGTATTGTGTCTTTTACACAGCTTCCAGCTATCCAGAGGCATCATCAATTTTGGGGTGTAGCTGACTTTCACCATGGGGGTCCACTTGGTAAATGTTTGCATCAGGATTTTTTGTGGACAGCATCTCCTCTGAAGACAGTGGCTGTTCTGTGGACAGTGGCTGGAAATTTTGGAACAGGAACTGATTAATAGTTTGGTTAAAATATTTTGTTTTACACATTGCACCTCACACAAGAATAGTAGGAGATTTCAACACCACACTTTCATCAATGGACAGGTCATGGAAACAGAAATTAAACAGAGACGTAGACATACTAAGAGAAGTCATGAACCAAATGGACTTAACATATTTGTAGAACATTCTATCCTAAAGAAAAAGGATATATATTCTTCTCAGCACCTCATGGTACTTTCTCCAAAATTGACCATATAATTGGTCATAAAACAGGCCTCGACACCTGCGGATCCCGGCCCGCAGCAGCTCTCTGCCCCCAGACCCTGTGAGAGAGAGACCCAACCGCCTGGTCAGGTGGGCACTCCTGAGGCTGCAGAGCGGAAGAGACCACCAACACTGCTCACCCCTGCCCACATCCCTGGGCCAAGAGGAAACTGTATAAGGCCTCTGGGCTCCCGTTGGGGAGGGCCCAGGAGCGGCAGGACCCCTGTGCCTGAGACACCACCAGAACCTGAAGGAAACAGACCGGATAAACAGTTCTCTGCACCCAAATCCCGTGGGAGCGAGAGCTGAACCTTCAGAGAGGCAGACAAGCCTGGGAAACCAGAAGAGACTGCTCTCTGCACAAACATCTCGGACGCCAGAGGAAAAAGCCAAAGACCATCTGGAACCCTGGTGCACTGAAGCTCCCGGAAGGGGCGGCACAGGTCTTCCTGGTTGCTGCCGCTGCAGAGAGCCCGTGGGCAGCACCCCACGAGCGAACTTGAGCCCCGGGACCACAGGTAAGACCAACTTTTCTGCTGCAAGAAAGCTGCCTGGTGAACTCAAGACACAGGCCCACAGGAACAGCTGAAGACCTGTAGAGAGGAAAAACTACACGCCCGAAAGCAGAACACTCTGTCCCCATAACTGACTGAAAGAGAGGAAAACAGGTCTACAGCACTCCTGACACACAGGCTTATAGGACAGTCTAGCCACTGTCAGAAATAGCAGAACAAAGTAACACTAGAGATAATCTGATGGCGAGAGGCAAGCGCAGGAACCCAAGCAACAGAAACCAAGACTACATGGCACCATCGGAGCCCAATTCTCCCATCAAAACAAACATGGAATATCCAAACACACAAGAAAAGCAAGATCTAGCTTCAAAATCATATTTGATCATGATGCTGGAGGACTTCAAGAAAGACGTGAAGAACACCCTTAGAGAACAAGTAGAAGCCTACAGAGAGGAATCGCAAAAATGCCTGAAAGAATCGCAAAAATCCCTGAAAGAATTCCAGGAAAAAATAAATAAACAAGTAGAAGCCCATAGAGAGGAGACACAAAAATCCCTGAAAGAATTCCAGGAAAACATAAATAAACAAGTAGAAGCCCATAGAGAGGAGACACAAAAATATCGGAAAGAATTCCAGGAAAACACAATCAAACAGTTGAAGGAATTAAAAATGGAAATAGAAGCAATCAAGAAAGAACACATGGAAACAACCCTGGATATAGAAAACCAAAGAAGAGACAAGGAGCTGTAGATACAAGCTTCACCAACAGAATACAAGAAATAGAAGAGAGAATCTCAGGAGCAGAAGATTCCATAGAAATCATTGACTCAACTGTCAAAGATAATGTAAAGCAGAAAAAGCTACTGGTCCAAAACATACAGGAAATCCAGGACTCAATGAGAAGATCAAACCTAAGGATAATAGGTATAGAAGAGAGTGAAGACTCCCAGCTCAAAGGACCAGTAAATAACTTCAACAAAATCATAGAAGAAAACTTCCCTAACCTAAAAAAAGAGATACCCATAGACATACAAGAAGCCTACAGAACTCCAAATAGATTGGACCAGAAAAGAAACACCTCCCGACACATAATTGTCAAAACACCAAACGCACAAAATAAAGAAAGAATATTAAAAGCAGTAAGGGAAAAAGTTCAAGTAACATATAAAGGGAGACCTATCAGAATCACACCAGACTTCTCGCCAGAAATTATGAAGGCCAGAAGATCCTGGACTGATGTCATACAGACCCTAAGAGAACACAAATGCCAGCCCAGGTTACTGTATCCAGCAAAACTCAATTAACATTGATGGAGAAACCAAGATATTCCATGACAAAACCAAATTTACACAATATCTTTCTACAAATCCAGCACTACAAAGGATAATAAATGGTAAAGCCCAACATAAGGAGGCAAGCTATACACTAGAAGAAGCAAGAAACTAATCGTCTTGGCAACAAAACAAAGAGAATGAAAGCAAACAATCATAACCTCACATCCAAATATGAATATAACGGGAAGCAATAATCACTATTCCTTAATATCTCTCAATATAAATGGCCTCAACTCCCCAATAAAAAGACATAGATTAACAAACTGGATACGCAACGAGGACCCTGCATTCTGCTGCCTACAGGAAACACACCTCAGAGACAAAGACAGACACTACCTCAGAGTGAAAGGCTGGAAAACAACTTTCCAAGCAAATGGTCAGAAGAAGCAAGCTGGAGTAGCCATTCTAATATCAAATAAAATCAATTTTCAATTAAAAGTCATCAAAAAAGATAAGGAAGGACACTTCATATTCATCAAAGGAAAAATCCACCAAGATGAACTCTCAATCCTAAATATCTATGCCCCAAATAAAATGGCACCTGCATACGTAAAAGAAACCTTACTAAAGCTCAAAACACACATTGCACCTCACACAATAATAGTGGGAGATTTCAAAACCCCACTCTCATCAATGGACAGATCATGGAAACAGAAATTAAACAGTGATGTCGACAGACTAAGAGAAGTCATGAGCCAAATGGACTTAACGGATATTTATAGACATTCTATCCTAAAGCAAAAGGATATACCTTCTTCTCAGCTCCTCATGGTACTTTCTCCAAAATTGACCATATAATTGGTCAAAAAACGGTCCTCAACAGGTACAGAAAGATAGAAATAATCCCATGCGTGCTATCGGACCACCACGGCCTAAAACTGGTCTTCAATAACAATAAGGGAAGAATGCCCACATATACGTGGAAATTGAACAATGCTCTACTCAATGATAACCTGGTCAAGGAAGAAATAAAGAAAGAAATTAAAAACTTTTTAGAATTTAATGAAAATGAAGATACAACATACCCAAACTTATGGGACACAATGAAAGCTGTGCTAAGAGGAAAACTCATAGCGCTGAGTGCCTGCAGAAAGAAACAGGAAAGAGCATATGTCAGCAGCTTGACAGCACACCTAAAAGCTCTAGAACAAAAAGAAGCAAATACACCCAGGAGGAGTAGAAGGCAGGAAATAATCAAACTCAAAGCTGAAATCAACCAAGTAGAAACAAAAAGGACCATAGAAAGAATCAACAGAACCAAAAGTTGGTTCTTTGAGAAAATCAACAAGATAGATAAACCCTTAGCCAGACTAACGAGAGGACACAGAGAGTGCGTCCAAATTAACAAAATCAGAAATGAAAAGGGAGACATAACTACACATTCAGAGGAAATTCAAAAAATCATCAGATCTTACTATAAAAACCTATATTCAACAAAACTTGAAAATCTTCAGGAAATGGACAATTTCCTAGACACATACCAGGTATCGAAGTTAAATCAGGAACAGATAAACCAGTTAAACAACCCCATAACTCCTAAGGAAATAGAAGCAGTCATTAAAGGTCTCCCAACCAAAAAGAGCCCAGGTCCAGACGGGTTTAGTGCAGAATTCTATCAAACCTTCATAGAAGACCTCATACCAATATTATCCAAACTATTCCACAGAATTGAAACAGATGGAGCACTACCGAATTCCTTCTACGAAGCCACAATTACTCTTATACCTAAACCACACAAAGACACAACAAAGAAAGAGAACTTCAGACCAATTTCCCTTATGAATATCGACGCAAAAATACTCAATAAAATTCTGGCAAACCAAATTCAAGAGCACATCAAAACAATCATCCACCATGATCAAGTAGGCTTCATCCCAGGCATGCAGGGATGGTTTAATATACGGATAACCATCAACATGATCCATCATATAAACAAACTGAAAGAACAGAACCACATGATCATTTCATTAGATGCTGAGAAAGCATTTGACAAAATTCAACACCCCTTCATGATAAAAGTCCTGGAAAGAATAGGAATTCAAGGCCCATACCTAAACATAGTAAAAGCCATATACAGCAAACCAGTTGCTAACATTAAACTAAATGGAGAGAAACTTGAAGCAATCCCACTAAAATCAGGGACTAGACAAGGCTGCCAACTCTCTCCCTACTTATTCAACATAGTTCTTGAAGTTCTAGCCAGAGCAATCAGGCAACAAAAAGAGATCAAGGGGATATAGATCGGAAAAGAAGAAGTCAAAATATCACTATTTGCAGATGACATGATAGTATATTTAAGTGATCCCAAAAGTTCCACCAGAGAACTACTAAAGCTGATAAACAACTTCAGCAAAGTGGCTGGGTATAACATTAACTCAAATAAATCAGTTGCCTTCCACTATACAAAAGAGAAACAAGCCGAGAAAGAAATTAGGGAAACGACACCCTTCATAATTGACCCAAATAATATAAAGTACCTCGGTGTGACTTTAACCAAGCAAGTAAAAATCTGTACAATAAGAACTTCAAAACACTGAGGAAAGAAATTGAAGAAGACCTCAGAAGATGAAAAGATCTCCCATGCTCATGGATTGGCAGGATTAATATAGTAAAAATGGCCATTTTTCCAAAAGCAATCTACAGATTCAATGCAATCCCCATCAAATTACCAATCCAATTCTTCAAAGAGTTAGACAGAACAATTTGCAAATTCATCTGGAATAACAAAAAACCCAGGATAGCTAAAACTATCCTCAACAATAAAAGGATTTCAGGGGGAATCACTATCCCTGAACTCAAGCAGTATTACAGAGCAATAGTGATAAAAACTGCATGGTATTGGTACAGAGACAGACAGATAGACCAATGGAATAGAATTGAAGACCCAGAAATGAACCCACACACCTATGGTCACTTGATTTTTGACAAAGGAGCCAAAACCATCCAATGGAAAAAAGATAGCATTTTCAGCAAATGGTGCTGGTTCAACTGGAGGGCAACATGTAGAAGAATGCAGATCGATCCATGCTTATCACCCTGTACAAAGCTTAAGTCCAAGTGGATCAAGGACCTCCACATCAAACCAGACACACTCAAACTAATAGAAGAAAAACTAGGGAAGCATCTGGAACACATGGGCACTGGAAAAAATTTCCTGAACAAAACACCAATGGCTTATGCTCTAAGATAAAGAATCGAAAAATGGGATCTCATAAAACTGCAAAGCTTCTGTAAGGCAAAGGACACGGTGGTTAGGACAAAACGGCAACCAACAGATTGGGAAAAGATCTTTACCAATCCTACAACAGATAGAGGCCTTATATCCAAAATATACAAAGAACTCAAGAAGTTAGACCGCAGGGAAACAAATAACCCTATTAAAAATGGGGTTCAGAGCTAAACAAAGAATTCACAGCTGAGGAATGCCGAATGGCTGAGAAACACCTAAAGAAATGTTCAACATCTTTAGTCATAAGGGAAATGCAAATCAAAACAACCCTGAGATTTCCCCTCACACCAGTGAGAATGGCTAAGTTCAAAAACTCAGGTGACAGCAGATGCTGGCGAGGATGTGGAGAAAGAGGAACACTCCTCCATTTTTGGTGGTATTGCAGACTGGTAAAACCATTCTGGAAATCAGTCTGGAGGTTCCTCAGAAAATTGGACATTGAACTGCCTGAGGATCCAGCTGTACCTCTCTTGGGCATATACCCAAAAGATGCCTCAACATATAAAAGAGACACGTGCTCCACTATGTTCATCGTAGCCTTATTTATAATAGCCAGAAGCTGGAAAGAACCCAGATGCCCTTCAACAGAGGAATGGATACAGAAAATGTGGTACATCTACACAATGGAATATTACTCAGCTATCAAAAACAACGAGTTTATGAAATTCGTAGGCAAATGGTTGGAACTGGAAAATATCATCCAGAGTGAGCTAACCCAATCACAGAAAGACATACATGGTATGCACTCATTGATAAGTGGCTATTAGCCCAAATGCTTGAATTACCCTAGATCCCTAGAACAAAGGAAACTCAAGACGGATGATCAAAATGTGAATGCTTCACTCCTTCTTTAAATGAGGAAAAAGAATACCCTTGGCAGGGAAGGGAGAGGCAAAGATTAAAACAGAGACTGAAGGAACACCCATTCAGAGCCTGCCCCACAGGTGGCCCATACATATACAGCCACCCAATTGGACAAGATGGATGAAGCATAGAAGTGCAGACCGACAGGAGCCGGATGTAGATCGCTCCTGAGAGACACAGCCAGAATACAGCAAATACAGAGGCGAATGCCAGCAGCAAAACACTGAACTGAGAATAGGTCCCCCGTTGAAGGAATCAGAGAAAGAACTGGAAGAGCTTGAAGGGGCTCGAGACCCCAAAAGTACAACAATGTCAAGCAACCAGAGCTTCCAGGGACTAAGCCACTACCTAAATACTATACATGGACTGACCCTGGACTCTGACCCCATAGGTAGCAATGAATATCCTAGTAAGAGCACCAGTGGAAGGGGAAGCCCTGGGTCCTGCTAAGTCTGAACCCCCAGTGAACTACACTATGGGGGGAGGGCGGCAATGGGGGGTGGGTTGGGAGGGGAACACCCATAAGGAAAGGGAGGGGGGAGGGGGATGTTTGCCCGGAAACCGGGAAAGGGAATAACACTTGAAATGTATATAAGAAATACTCAAGTTAATAAAAAAAAAAAAAAACAGGCCTCAACAGATACAGAAAGATAGAAATAATCCCATGTGTGCTATCAGACCACCACGGGCTAAAGCTGGTCTTCAATAACAATAAGGGAAGAACGCCCACATATACATGGAAGTTGAACAATGCTCTACTCAAGGATAACCTGATCAAGGAAGAAATAGAGAAAGAAATTAAAGACTTCTTAGAATTTAATGAAAATGAAGGTACAACACACCCAAACTTATGGGACACAATGAAAGCTGTGCTAAGAGGAAAACTCATAGCTCTGAGTGCCTGCAGAAAGAAACAGGAGCGAGCATATGTCAGCAGCTTGACAGCACACCTAACATCTCTAGAACAAAAAGAAGCAAATACACCCAAGAGGAGTAGAAGGCAGGAAATAATCAAACTCAGAGCTGAAATCAAGCAAGTAGAAACACAAAGGACCATAGGAAGAATTAACAGAACCAAAAGTTGGTTCTTTGAGAAAATCAACAAGATATATAAACACTTAGCCAGATCAATGAGAGGACACAGAGAGTGTGTCCAAATTAAAATCAGAAATGAAAAGGGAGACATAACTACAGAATCAGAGGAAATTCAAAAAATCATCAGGGCTGCCGCTGCAGAGAGCCCCTGGACAGCACCCCACGAGCAAACCTGAGCCTCGGGACCACAGGTAAGACCAAATTTTCTGCTGCAAGAAAGCTGCCTGGTGAGCTTGGGACACACGGAAGCAGAATTTCTCTAGAACCGGGCACGTTCTGTGTTTACCGGAAGTCCCACACCCGCGGATCCCGGCCCGCAGCAGCTCTCTGCTCCCAGACCCGGTGAGAGAGAGACCCAACCGCCTGGTCAGGTGGGCACTCCTGAGGCTGCAGAGCGGAAGAGACCACCAACACTGCTCACCCCTGCCCACATCCCTGGCCCAAGAGGAAACTGTATAAGGCCTCTGGGCTCCCGTTGGGGAGGGCCCAGGAGCGGCAGGACCCCTGCCACAGACACCGCCGGACCCTGAAGGAAACAGACCGGATAAACAGTTCTCTGCACCCAAATCCCGTGGGAGGGAGAGCTAAACCTTCAGAGAGGCAGACAGGCCTGGGAAACCAGAAGAGACTGCTCCCTGCACACACATCTCGGACGCCAGAGGAAAAAGCCAAAGACCATCTGGAACCCTGGTGCACTGAAGCTCCCGGAAGGGGCGGCACAGGTCTTCCTGGTTGCTGCCGCTGCAGAGAGCCCCTGGGCAGCACCCCACGAGCGAACTTGAGCCTCGGGACCACAGGTAAGACCAAATTTTCTGCTGCAAGAAAGCTGCCTGGTGAGCTTGGGACACACGGAAGCAGAATTTCTCTAGAACCGGGCACGTTCTGTGTTTACCGGAAGTCCCACACCCGCGGATCCCGGCCCGCAGCAGCTCTCTGCTCCCAGACCCGGTGAGAGAGAGACCCAACCGCCTGGTCAGGTGGGCACTCCTGAGGCTGCAGAGCGGAAGAGACCACCAACACTGCTCACCCCTTCCCACATCCCTGGCCCAAGAGGAAACTGTATAAGGCCTCTGTGCTCCCGTTGGGGAGGGCCCAGGAGCGGCAGGACCCCTGTGCCTGAGACACCACCAGAACCTGAAGGAAACAGACCGGATAAACAGTTCTCTGCACCCAAATCCCGTGGGAGGGAGAGCTAAACCTTCAGAGAGGCAGACAGGCCTGGGAAACCAGAAGAGACTGCTCCCTGCACACACATCTCGGACGCCAGAGGAAAAAGCCAAAGACCATCTGGAACCCTGGTGCACTGAAGCTCCCGGAAGGGGCGGCACAGGTCTTCCTGGTTGCTGCCGCTGCAGAGAGCCCCTGGACAGCACCCCACGAGCAAACCTGAGCCTCGGGACCACAGGTAAGACCAAATTTTCTGCTGCAAGAAAGCTGCCTGGTGAACTCAAGACACAGGCCCACAGGGACAGCTGAAGACCTGTAGAGAGGAAAAACTACACGCCCGAAAGCAGAACACTCTGTCCCCATAACTGACTGAAAGAGAGGAAAACAGGTATACAGCACTCCTGACACACAGGCTTATAGGACAGTCTAGCCACTGTCAGAAATAGCAGAACAAAGTAACACTAGAGATAATCTGATGGCGAGAGGCAAGCGCAGGAACCCAAGCAACAGAAACCAAGACTACATGCCATCATCGGAGCCCAATTCTCCCACCAAAACAAACATGGAATATCCAAACACACCAGAAAAGCAAGATCTAGTTTCAAAATCATATTTGATCATGATGCTGGAGGACTTCAGGAAAGACCTGAACACACTTAGGGAAGCACAGGAAAACATTAATAAACAAGTAAAAGCCTACAGAGAGGAATCGCAAAAATCCCTGAAAGAATTCCAGGAAAACACAATCAAACAGTTGAAGGAATTAAAAATGGAAATAGAAGCAATCAAGAAAGAACACATGGAAACAACCCTGGATATAGAAAACCAAAAGAAGAGACAAGGAGCTGTAGATACAAGCTTCACCAACAGAATACAAGAGATGGAAGAGAGAATCTCAGGAGCAGAAGATTCCATAGAAATCATTGACTCAACTGTCAAAGATAATGTAAAGCGGAAAAAGCTACTGGTCCAAAACATACAGGAAATCCAGGACTCAATGAGAAGATCAAACCTAAGGATAATAGGTATAGAAGAGAGTGAAGACTCCCAGCTCAAAGGACCAGTAAATATCTTCAACAAAATCATAGAAGAAAACTTCCCTAACCTAAAAAAAGAGATACCCATAGACATACAGGAAGCCTACAGAACTCCAAATAGATTGGACCAGAAAAGAAACACCTCCCGTCACATAATTGTCAAAACACCAAACGCACAAAATAAAGAAAGAATATTAAAAGCAGTAAGGGAAAAAGGTCAAGTAACATATAAAGGGAGACCTATCAGAATCACACCAGACTTCTCGCCAGAAACTATGAAGGCCAGAAGATCCTGGACTGATGTTATACAGACCCTAAGAGAACACAAATGCCAGCCCAGATTACTGTATCCAGCAAAACTCTCAATTAACATTGATGGAGAAACCAAGATATTCCATGACAAAACCAAATTTACACAATATCTTTCTACAAATCCAGCACTACAAAGGATAATAAATGGTAAAGCCCAACATAAGGAGGCAAGCTATACCCTAGAAGAAGCAAGAAACTAATCGTCTTGGCAACAAAACAAAGAGAATGAAAGCACACAAACATAACCTCACATCAAATATGAATATAACGGGAAGCAATAATCACTATTCCTTAATATCTCTCAATATCAATGGCCTCAACTCCCCAATAAAAAGACATAGATTAACAAACTGGATACGCAACGAGGACCCTGCATTCTGCTGCCTACAGGAAACACACCTCAGAGACAAAGACAGACACTACCTCAGAGTGAAAGGCTGGAAAACAACTTTCCAAGCAAATGGTCAGAAGAAGCAAGCTGGAGTAGCCATTCTAATATCAAATAAAATCAATTTCCAACTAAAAGTCATCAAAAAAGATAAGGAAGGACACTTCATATTCATCAAAGAAAAAATCAACCAAGATGAACTCTCAATCCTAAATATCTATGCCCCAAATACAAGGGCACCTACATATGTAAAAGAAACCTTACTAAAGCTCAAAACACATTGCACCTCACACAATAATAGTGGGAGATTTCAACACCCCACTCTCATCAATGGACAGATCATGGAAACAGAAATTAAACAGTGATGTAGACAGACTAAGAGAAGTCATGAGCCAAATGGACTTAACGGATATTTATAGAACATTCTATCCTAAAGCAAAAGGATATACCTTCTTCTCAGCTCCTCATGGTACTTTCTCCAAAATTGACCATATAATTGGTCAAAAAACGGTCCTCAACAGGTACAGAAAGATAGAAATAATCCCATGCGTGCTATCGGACCACCACGGCCTAAAACTGGTCTTCAATAACAATAAGGGAAGAATGCCCACATATACGTGGAAATTGAACAATGCTCTACTCAATGATAACCTGGTCAAGGAAGAAATAAAGAAAGAAATTAAAAACTTTTTAGAATTTAATGAAAATGAAGATACAACATACCCAAACTTATGGGACACAATGAAAGCTGTGCTAAGAGGAATACTCATAGCGCTGAGTGCCTGCAGAAAGAAACAGGAAAGAGCATATGTCAGCAGCTTGACAGCACACCTAAAAGCTCTAGAACAAAAAGAAGCAAATACACCCAGGAGGAGTAGAAGGCAGGAAATAATCAAACTCAGAGCTGAAATCAACCAAGTAGAAACAAAAAGGACCATAGAAAGAATCAACAGAACCAAAAGTTGGTTCTTTGAGAAAATCAACAAGATAGATAAACCCTTAGCCAGACTAACGAGAGGACACAGAGAGTGCGTCCAAATTAACAAAATCAGAAATGAAAAGGGAGACATAACTACAGATTCGGAGGAAATACAAAAAATCATCAGATCTTACTATAAAAACCTATATTCAACAAAATTTGAAAATCTTCAGGAAATGGACAATTTCCTAGACAGATACCAGGTATCGAAGTTAAATCAGGAACAGATAAACCAGTTAAACAACCCCATAACTCCTAAGGAAATAGAAGCAGTCATTAAAGGTCTCCCAACCAAAAAGAGCCCAGGTCCAGACGGGTTTAGTGCAGAATTCTATCAAACCTTCATAGAAGACCTCATACCAATATTATCCAAACTATTCCACAAAATTGAAACAGATGGAGCCCTACCGAATTCCTTCTACGAAGCCACAATTACTCTTATACCTAAACCACACAAAGACACAACAAAGAAAGAGAACTTCAGACCAATTTCCCTTATGAATATCGACGCAAAAATACTCAATAAAATTCTGGCAAACCGAATTCAAGAGCACATCAAAACAATCATCCACCATGATCAAGTAGGCTTCATCCCAGGCATGCAGGGATGGTTTAATATACGGAAAACCATCAACGTGATCCATTATATAAACAAACTGAAAGAACAGAACCACATGATCATTTCATTAGATGCTGAGAAAGCATTTGACAAAATTCAACACCCCTTCATGATAAAAGTCCTGGAAAGAATAGGAATTCAAGGCCCATACCTAAACATAGTAAAAGCCATATACAGCAAACCAGTTGCTAACATTAAACTAAATGGAGAGAAACTTGAAGCAATCCCACTAAAATCAGGGACTAGACAAGGCTGCCCACTCTCTCCCTACTTATTCAATATAGTTCTTGAAGTTCTAGCCAGAACAATCAGACAACAAAAGGAGATCAAAGGGATACAGATCGGAAAAGAAGAGGTCAAAATATCACTATTTGCAGATGACATGATAGTATATTTAAGTGATCCCAAAAGTTCCACCAGAGAACTACTAAAGCTGATAAACAACTTCAGCAAAGTGGCTGGGTATAAAATTAACTCAAATAAATCAGTTGCCTTCCTCTATACAAAAGAGAATCAAGCCGAGAAAGAAATTAGGGAAACGACACCCTTCATAATAGACCCAAATAATATAAAGTACCTCGGTGTGACTTTAACCAAGCAAGTAAAAGATCTGTACAATAAGAACTTCAAGACACTGAGGAAAGAAATTGAAGAAGACCTCAGAAGATGGAAAGATCTCCCATGCTCATGGATTGGCAGGATTAATATGGTAAAAATGGCCATTTTACCAAAAGCAATCTACAGATTCAATGCAATCCCCATCAAAATACCAATCCAATTCTTCAAAGAGTTAGACAGAACAATTTGCAAATTCATCTGGAATAACAAAAAACCCAGGATAGCTAAAGCTATCCTCAACAATAAAAGGACTTCAGGGGGAATCACTATCCCTGAACTCAAGCAGTATTACAGAGCAATAGTGATAAAAACTGCATGGTATTGGTACAGAGACAGACAGATAGACCAATGGAATAGAATTGAAGACCCAGAAATGAACCCACACACCTATGGTCACTTGATTTTTGACAAAGGAGCCAAAACCATCCAATGGAAAAAAGATAGTATTTTCAGCAAATGGTGCTGGTTCAACTGGAAGGCAACATGTAGAAGAATGCAGATCGATCCATCCTTATCACCCTGTACAAAGCTTAAGTCCAAGTGGATCAAGGACCTCCACATCAAACCAGACACACTCAAACTAATAGAAGAAAAACTAGGGAAGCATCTGGAACACATGGGCACTGGAAAAAATTTCCTGAACAAAACACCAATGGCTTATGCTCTAAGATCAAGAATCGACAAATGGGATCTCATAAAACTGCAAAGCTTCTGTAAGGCAAAGGACACTGTGGTTAGGACAAAACGGCAACCAACAGATTGGGAAAAGATCTTTACCAATCCTACAACAGATAGAGGCCTTATTTCCAAAATATACAAAGAACTCATGAAGTTAGACCGCAGGGAAACAAATAACCCTATTAAAAAATGGGGTTCAGAGCTAAACAAAGAATTCACAGCTGAGGAATGCCATATGGCTGAGAAACACATAAAGAAATGTTCAACATCTTTAGTCATAAGGGAAATGCAAATCAAAACAACCCTGAGATTTCACCTCACACCAGTGCGATTGGCTAAGATCAAAAACTCAGGTGACAGCAGATGCTGGCGAGGATGTGGTGAAAGAGGAACACTCCTCCATTGTTGGTGGGATTGCAGACTGGTAAAACCATTCTGGAAATCAGTCTGGAGGTTCCTCAGAAAATTGGACATTGAACTGCCTGATGATCCAGCTATACCTCTCTTGGGCATATACCCAAAAGATGCCTCAACATATAAAAGAGACACGTGCTCCACTATGTTCATCGCAGCCTTATTTATAATAGCCAGAAGCTGGAAAGAACCCAGATGCCCTTCAACAGAGGAATGGATACAGAAAATGTGGTACATCTACACAATGGAATATTACTCAGCTATCAAAAACAACGAGTTTATGAAATTCGTAGGCAAATGGTTGGAACAGGAAAATATCATCCTGAGTGATCTAACCCAATCACAGAAAGACATACATGGTATGCACTCATTGATAAGTGGCTATTAGCCCAAATGCTTGAATTACCCTAGATCCCTAGAACAAACGAAACTCAAGACGGATGATCAAAATGTGAATGCTTCACTCCTTCTTTAAATGAGGAAAAAGAATACCCTTGGCAGGGAAGGGAGAGGCAAAGATTAAAACAGAGACTGAAGGAACACCCATTCAGAGCCTGCCCCACATGTGGCCCATACATATACAGCCACCCAATTAGACAAGATGGATGAAGCAAAGAAGTGCAGACCGACAGGAGCCGGATGTAGATCGCTCCTGAGAGACACAGCCAGAATACAGCAAATATAGAGGCGAATGCCAGCAGCAAACCACTGAACTGAGAATAGGTCCCCTATTGAAGGAATCAGAGAAAGAACTGGAAGAGCTTGAAGGGGCTCGAGACCCCAAAAGTACAACAATGCCAAGCAACCAGAGCTTCCAGGGACTAAGCCACTACCTAAAGACTATACATGGACTGACCCTGGACTCTGACCCCATAGGTAGCAATGAATATCCTAGTAAGAGCACCAGTGGAAGGGGAAGCCCTGGGTCCTGCTAAGACTGAACCCACAGTGAACTAGTCTATGGGGGGAGGGCGGCAATGGGGGGAGGGTTGGGAGGGGAACACCCATAAGGAAGGGGAGGGGGGAGGGGGATGTTTGCCCGGAAACCGGGAAAGGGAATAACACTCGAAATGTATATAAGAAATACTCAAGTTAATAAAAAAAAAATAAAATAAAAAAAAATCATCAGATCCTACTACAAAAGCCTATATTCAACAAAACTTGAAAATCTGCAGGAAATGCACAATTTCCTAGACAGATACCAGGTACCAAAGTTAAACCAGGAACAGATAAACCATTTAATCAACCCCATAACTCCTAATGAAATAGAAGCAGTCATTAAAGGTCTCCCAACCAAAAAGAGCCCAGGTTCAGACACGTTTAGTGCAGAATTCTATCAGACCTTCATAGAAGACCTCACACCAATACTATCCAAACTATTCCTCAAAATTGAAACAGATGGAGTGCTACCGAATTCCTTCTATGAAGCCACAATTACACGTATACCTAAACCACACAAAGACCCAACAAAGAAAGAGAACTTCAGACCAATTTCCCTTATGAATATGGATGTAAAAATACTCAATAAAATTCTGGGAAACTGAATCCAAGAGCACATCAAAACAATCATCCAACATGATCAAGTAGGCTTCATCTCAGGGATGTTTTAATATCCGGAAAACCATCAAAGTGTTACATTATATTAACAAACTGAAAGAACAAAACCACATGATCATTTCATTAGATATGGAGAAAGCATTTGACAAAATTCAACACCACTTCATGATAAAAGTCCTGGAAAGAATAGGAATTCACAGCCCATACCTAAATATAGTAAAAGTCATATACAGCAAACCAGTTGCTAACATTAAACTAAATGGGGAGAAACGTGAAGCAATCCCACTAAAATCAGGGACTAGACAAGGCTGCCAACTCTCTCCCTACTCATTGAATATAGTTTTTGAAGTTCTAGCCAGAGCAATCAGACAACAAAAGGAGATCAATGGGATACCGATTTGAAAAAAAGAAGTCAAAATATCACTATTTGCAGATGATGTGATAGTATATTTAAGTGATCCCAAAAGTTCCACCAGAGAACTACTAAAGCTGATAAACAACTTCAGCAAAGTGGCTGGGTATAAAATTAACTCAAATAAATGAGTAGCCTTCCTCTGCACAAAAGAGAAACAAGCTGAGAAAGAAAGTAGGGAAACGACACCCTTCATAATAGTCCCAAATAATATAAAATACCTCGGTGTGACTTTAACCAAGCAAGTAAAAGATCTGTACAATAAGAACTTCAGACCTCTGAAGGAAGAAATTGAAGAAGACCTCAGAAGATGAAAAGATCTCCCATGCTCATGGATTGGCAGGATTAATACAGTAAAAATGGCCATTTTTCCCAAAAGCAATCTACAGATTCAATGCAATCCCCATCAAAATACCAATCCAATTCTTCAAAGAGTTAGACAGAACAATTTTCAAATTCATCTGGAATAACAAAAATCCCAGGATAGCTAAAACTATCCTCAACAATAAAAGGACTTCTGGGGGAATCACTAGCCCTGAGCTCAAGCAGTATTACTGAACAATAGTGATAAAAACTGCATGGTATTGGTACAGAGAAAGACAGATAGACCACTGGAATAGAATTGAAGACCTAGAAATGAACACACACAAATATGGTCACTTGATTTTTGACAAAGGAGCCAAAATCATCCAAAGGAAAAAAGATAACAATGGTGCTGGTTCAACTTGATGTCAGCATGTAGAAGATTGCAGATCGATCCATGCTTATCACCCTGTACAAAGCTTAAGTCCAAGTGGATCAAGGACCTCCACATCAAACCAGATACAGTCAAACTAATTGAAGAAAAAGTGGGGAAGCATCTCGAACACATGGGCACTGGAAAAAATTTCCTGAACAAAACACCAATGGCTTATGCTCTCAGATCAAGAATCAACAAATGGGATCTCATAAAACTGCAAAGCTTCTGTAAGGCAAAGGACACGGTGGTTAGGACAAAACGGCAACCAACAGATTGGGAAAAGATCTTTACCAATCCTACAACAGATAGAGGCCTTATATCCAAAATATACAAAGAACTCAAGAAGTTAGAGCACAGGGAGACAAATAGCCCTATTAAAAAAATGGGGTTCAGATCTAAACAAAGAATTCACAGCTGAGGAATGCGGAATGGCTAAGAAACACCTAAAGAAATGTTCAACATCTTTAGTCATAAGGGAAACGCAAATCAAAACAACACGAGATTTCATCTCACACCAGTGAGAATGGCTAAGATCAAAAACTTTGGCGACAGGAGATGCTAGTGAGGATGTGGAGAAAGAGGAACACTCCTCCATTTTTGGTGAGATTGCAGACTGGTACAACCATTCTGGAAAACAGTCTGGTGGTTCCTCAGAAAATTGGACATTGAACTACCTGAGGACCCAGCTATACCTCTCTTGGGCATATACCCAAAAGATGCCCCAACATATAACAAAGATACATGCTCCACTATGTTCATAGCTTCCTCATTTGTAATAGCCAGAAGCTGGAAAGAACCCAAATGCCCTTCAAGAGAGGAATGGATACAGAAAATGTGGTACATCTGCACAGTGGAATATTACTCAGGTATCAAAAACAATGGCTCTATGAAATTCAAATGCAAATGTAGGGAACTGGAAAATATCCTGAGTGAGGTAACCCAATCACAGAAAAACACACATGGTATGCACGCTTTGTTAAGTGGTATTAGCCCAAATGCTTGAATTGACCTAGATGCACAGAACACATGAATCTCCAGATGGATGATCAAAATGCAAATGCTTCACTCCTTCTTTAAAAGGGAACTAGAATACCCTTGGCAGGGAATAGGGAGGCAATGATTAAAACAGAGGCAGAAGGAACAGCCATTCAGAGCCTGCACCACATGTGGCCCATACATATATAGCTACCCAATTAGACAAGATGGATGAAGCAAAGAAGTGCAGGCCTACAGAAACTGGATGTAGTTCTCTCCTGAGAGACACAGCCAGAATATAGCAAATAATACATAGGCAAATGCCAGCAGCAAACCACTGAACTGAGAAAGGACCCCCATTGAAGGAATCAGAGAAAGGCCTGGAAGAGCTTGAAGGGGCTCGGGACCCCATATGAACAACAATGCCAAGCAACCAGATCTTCCAGGGACTGAATCACTACCCAGAGTCTATACATGGACTGATCCTGGGCTCCAACCTCATAGGTAGCAATGAATAGCCTAGTAAGAGCACCAGTGGAAGGGGAAGTCCTTGGTCCTGCTACGACTGAACCCTCAGTGAACGTGATTGTTGGGGGGAGGGCGTAATGGGGGTGGGTGTAATGGGGGGAGGTTGGAGAGGGGAACACCCATATAGGAGGGGAGTGGGATGGGTTGGGGTTTGTTGGCCTGGTAACGGAAAGGGAATAACAATCGAAATGTAAATAAGAAATACTCAATTTAATTAAGAAAAAAATATTTTGTTTTTGTCTTTGAAGGAATGTAGAAATAAGATTAATGAGGCAGGGGGTAAGTAGAAACACCAGGAAGATGACTAGGAAAGGAATTATGAAAGTGAGTATGCACTTCCATATAAGCGTTTTGAAAATCTGAAAATTGGAGGCCTCATGTTTCTTGAAATTCTGCATGTCTGATTGTAGCTCCTGGATTTTATTTCTCACCATCCCAGATTGGCAGACATAGAAACAGCTTTCTTCTTGGAGGAACAGGCAAAATCTACCTTCTTTAACTGCCAAGACACTCAGCCTACATTGGTTCTGAAGCACCACCGTTGCCAAAGAATCAATCAGTTTCTGGATTATGAGCATAGTTTCAGACACTTTTTGAAAACAGGTGTCAAGCTCAGAAGTGAACTTATTATACTGAGTCAAGGAAGTAATTATCCCTGCAATTTCAATGCCAGCACCTATTCCCATACTGACCAAGAGGAGTATGACCTAAACTGCCCTCTTATTTTGGGCAGCTATCATATCTACAACTGGAATCGACAGGGGCTAGTTTCCCCTGGATTACTCCTATTTCAGGGAAAAAGAGTACCAATGTGCAAACTCCTGACTAGCTGACAGGTAGGCAATGATATACATGAGTGCCATAAAAATATTGAAATGTTCTAGAATGCAGGGCATTGTGGCAGAGATGAGGTATCAAGAGTTGTGGTTCTATCGCAGTCTAGGGAGCTTGGTGTTCCTACAGAATATGTCTCAGAGGTCTTAGAACAGTTTACCACACCAAAAGGAGGGATAGAGAATAGGTGCAGAGTCATGGCAACATCAGAGTCGGGGAAGCTGACAAAAGGTGAGGTAAGGTTAGTAGGCAATATCACCAGAGAGGCTGTAAGTGGCAATTGTGAGTGAGTCCTAGGGAGTACACATAGTTAGTAATCTTCAAAGTGACCAGTTTGCATGATATTAAGGAGTTGGTATGCCTAAGTCAAGGTCTGAAGCAACAGGCAAAATGACAAGTTCGTGCCATTTATGAGAGGGCATGTCAAGGTGTTAAATACCTTGGAGAAGTGTTTGATTACTTCTCTTACTTTTCCAATAACTAGAAGTTGGGCAATTGAGACACATTTTCTCTGAATTTGGATAGCACTTACTGGGAACCAGGGTTGATTTTTATAGTAGAGCTTACCAACTCCTGTCTCCCACCTAGGATTCCATGAGTCTTGTATGTAGAAAAAGAGTGTCTTGTGTTGTTGATAAAGGAAGTGATTGGGCCAGGATTCTAGTATATGTATCTGACAAGATCAATATGGGCAGCCCCCATATTCATCGGGCTATTTTTTGCAATCATCTTTTGTCTGGTCAAATAGAAAGCAAGTAAAGAGTTCATAATATTTTGATGGTATAAGAGATACAGGGATGACAGGATCAGTTCCTGTCATCCGATCATGTGGCAGTTTCCTGACCTTATTTGGAAAGACTTTGTTATCAATGGTGGTCTCTTGAACCTCAAATCACCAGATGTAAGGGCTATCATGGACAGAAATGAACAGCAGAGGGAAGATGAGAAGCCCTTGTCTAATCCAGTGGGGTCAAGTGAAGCTGCCGCAGTGGAGTCTCATTTTCTGGCATTAGGGACAAGGTTAATGGTCTCAACATCTGGAACTTAACAGATAATGCAATCCTGGTAGAGTCCAGTAACTATATGACAACAGGAGAATGATGCTTAGCAACAGAGGGGTTCTGGACACCCCGAACTTGGGGGTCTACCTGAGAAGCATGATGGCTACAAGGAGCTCCCTGCTGGTGATGGCAGTGATTGGATCAAGGAAGCTCCCACCTCTCCAGTCATCCGTAGCCAAGCCTAGGAGATTGGCTGGAAGGTTATCTGGGAGTGATGTTCCTCTGTCCTGTACAAAGTGAGGGCAATCAACATACCAATGTCCCTCCTGATGGCACCTAGGACATGGTCCCTTTGACTTGTGGGAGTTAGGGCAAACCCTCATCCAATGACATTGTTGACCATATTGTATCAGGAGCCTGGTGGTCTCTGAGCCTTAGAAAACCAGGAGACCAGGGCAGAGGCTAGGGCTTGTTGGACAGCCTTTGCCAGCTTATGGTATTTTTGTCTGCAGGCCTTTTCATCTCTCTCATGGTACACATTGAAGGCCAGTGCCAAAACTTCTGCTTGTGGAGTTCCGGGCCCCTTCTCTAGCTTTTTAAGTTTGGCTGTTATGTCGGAGATGCTCTGGGAAAAGAAGTAGGTTATCAGAAGGTCCTTACCTTCAGGGTTTTCAGGGTCCAGATTGGTGTATTGCAATAAAGTCTTTGTGAGGCGGTCTAAAAATTGAGATGGATTTTCCTGTTTGTTCTGGATGACCTCTTGGAGTTTTTCAAAATTTACTGGTTTTAAGGCTGTCCTACAGAGACCAGCCAGGAGGCAGGTTATGAATCTCTTTCTGCAAAAATAGTACCCTAGGAATTATAATTCCATTGAGGATCTTGTTCAGGTACTGCCTCATATCAGATTGAATATTTTATCTGCATGTGGGGGAGCACTCTCTTAAAGGCAGGAAGTGGAGGATGGGATGGGGGTTTCTCATCGGGAAACTAGGAAAGTAGATAATATTTGAAAAGTAAATAAATAAAATATTCAATAAAATAATCAGACTCTTGAGAGTGCCTCGCCTCCAACTGTCTACTTCCTACATTTCCTCCAGCTCTCATATTAAGTGACATTTGGGGTATAGCTGCTTTTGTAAGAAAAAAAAAAGAAGAGTAAGTACTGAAACTCTCTAATACAGGCAGAGGAGTTAAAGGTATAGGGAGCCAGTCTGCTTTCTATTTGAGAAAGTTCACTCAGAGAGAAAGGAACATGTACTCTGACAAAGCCATCTACCTGAGCAACTTCCCTTAAAGGAAGGACCGATGTTGGGGGTCAGGTGTCTCTGTCTCCGGGGGAGAACTGCTTGGAGATTTAGCTATGGCCTTAGAGGGAGTGATGGGAGGGCTGAAGGTAGGTGTCAATGCAGAGTGACTGGAGCAACCTGCAGCTAGCACAGGAGGAGGGAGAGGGGCCTGGAGAGGTTGAGCAAGGAGTTTCTGGGGTAGCTTCATGAGAAGGAGAAACTGAGGCAGAAGTTAGGGTTTTTGGAGTCTTGGAAACCGGTTTGTGGCAGAAATGAGGCGGTTCGTTAGTTAGATCAAGGGTTGTAGCATCATCTAGTGGAAGTTTCATGGGTAAGAGAAGTTGGGTTGGGGAAGAAGAGGAACGTAAAGAGGGATTGGAGCTAAAATAGGTAAACACTTGGGCATAGGACACCTCTTTCCATTTACCAGACCATTAGGAGTATGTATAAAGATCCAGTAAAATAATTGCATCTAGTGTGTCATTAAGTGGCCATTTGGAGCCACATTCTAATGGGTACTGAATCCAGACCATATTGCAGAGGTATACTAATTTTGATGCCCTTAAGTTGAGTGTTAATTTTCGAGATTTGAGATTTTCCAGACCTCCCAGTGGGAAGGCTAGAGGTCAGTTCAAAGGCATGAATTACCCATTGGGGAGTTACTGGATTATTCTTACTGGCATCCCGAGAATAATTCAATAAAGAAATTTCAGCCAGGCTAGATGTCCAAGTCACCACCTGGACCTTCTAGAGGCTATGGTGAATACCAGAGACTCACCAGAAAGCATCTTTACTTAGGCCTAGGTATTTCTGAATGGTTGCAAGAGCTGGGGTACGTATGTGAAAACTACTTTCAAGGCACGGGGAGGGGAGTAGTCACTTAAGAGTCAAAATCCTATTTTGTATGTGAGTTAGGAGGCTATGGCTCTGAAATGCCAACTCCTTAGCCAATATAGGCTGTCCAGGCCCTTTTTGAGAAATCGGGGTCCTCGCTGCCCACTGGAGGAAAAACCCTTACCAATCTGCTGATGTTTGTGTGAGTATTTTAGCAGTCTGGTAGCAGGAAGTGTGGAACTATACGGTTGATGTGGGCCCAACCGAATTAGTAAGCAAAGTGGCAGATGTTAGCCCATGTGGTGAACCTTGGCGGCAGCAGCTCATGTGGTAGAAATCTGTATGTCCTGCAGTGGCAGCAGCAGCTCAAGTGGTGAAAGTCTGTGAGTCCCACAGCGGCAGTGGGTGGTGGTGGTCCACAGCTGTGGTGGCAGAAATCCACATGGCAGCATCACTGGGGTGTTGGTGGTGTGGTGGCAGCATAGCATTGTCCTGAACAGGGGATGGAGTGATGGAGCGGCTATAGAGCTGCACTGAGGTGAGCAAATCATAGTCCCCTGCGGCTAATAGGTGAGGTGGAGGCTGAGGTGACAGGGGCATGGTTGCTGAAGTCCAAATCCATGCAGCACAGGCTGGCACAGTGGTAATGGTGGGAGAGCAGCAGTCTGAATACAATAGCACCCACCCCGAGAAGGTGTCTACCAAGACCAGGAGGTACTTGGCATGTTTGGCAGTGGGCATGTAGGTAAAGTCAAGTTGCCATGGAGGGAACATCTAGACTGATGAGTAGGAAAAAAAGGGTGCTACAATAACTTGAATTGTAGTGTGGCATCTGACAGAGTTTGCAAGAGTCAGTGATAGATTTTAAGAAGCTTAAGTCCTCAGGAGTAGGCTGTAGGTGGATCTTAGCAAACTAAGACAACGCTTGGCTATTAGGATGAAAGGTTTGGTGAAGATAGGACAGAGATTGATGAGTATCAGAAGATGAATTTGAGGGTGCAGGTCTGAGTGTTAAAATGTCCTGGGGAAGGTGAGGAGTGGGAGCCCCTAAGGGCCACAGCTTTATCTGGCTCATCAGCTTGTTTGTTTCTCTTGGAGACAATAGAGTCATCTGTCTGGTGGGATTTGCAGTGAACATTCCCAATAGATGTAGGGAGATGGGAGGTCATTAGCATGGGCCCAGGAAGGCACCCCCTTCCCTCATACCTGACTACACCTCCATAGAACAAATCTTTCCTCTCTTTATCTTTTTATAAATGCATCAACTATACCCATAGATTAATGTTACTCTCCCCTTTTATCAAAGAAGCTTCTATTTGTAATAGATGTTGACTAATGCAAAGACCCATAACTGGTCACAGTATAATGCATATGTGACTACAGAATGATTAGTCCTGAAATGAATATCTATATGTCCTTCATCCTAAGGTTTAGGGATCATTGGTGAAGAAGAGGCAGAAGGATTCTAAGAAGTAGTGGAGGTGGATGAAGGCAAGGCAATTGTTTATTCTGGAGAAAAAAGAGCAGCATACATGAGTTCACAGAAACTGATAGAATTTGTAAGCCCTGTGAAAGTCAAGCAAGAACAAATCCTACCCCGGAGAGAAATATAGACATAAAATGTCATTACTAGATGAACAACTGTTACAGCTTCTGAAGAGGTAGAGTCAGTTTCTTTAACAGTGCTATCCATGATTATTAAACTGTACCCTGGGGCTGGAGATTTGGCTTAGTGGTAGAGCGCTTACCTAGGAAGCGCAAGGCCCTGGGTTCGGTCCCCAGCTCCGAAAAAAGAACCAAAAAAAAAAAAAAAACTGTACCCTAGTAAGAGGCCATTCAACCAAGAATATATAGGCAGCACAAATTGGACCTGATAGGTTAAAAAAAAGAAGACAAAAGTTGGATAGATAGAAAAGAAGGGTGAACAATGAAGAAATTCAAGGAGGGCAAGAATATGGTGAAAACATAGTGTATAAAATTGTTAAGGAAAAAATTATAAAACAAGGAAGAAAACGACTTCATTATTATAGGATCCTTATTTTCCCATGTCCTTTCCTTCTCAAGGATAGGCACAACCTAATAAGAAAATTGACTTCAGGGGGTTTTAACTATGTTCAAAACCTTAAAAATCTCTCTGTGTTTACTCTCTCAGAATGCTAAAAAGGATCTTTAAACTTGCTTCAACAATATCTGCAATTTTTCAGCCAATTGATTTTATGTATGCTCAATTAAAATACAATTACTCACTGACAGCCAATTTTTCAGACTAATAACAGTAAGGTAAGACATTTATATTTTCTCCTAGTAAAGTTGTACTGATTTTTTAAGGGATGTGGAGAGGATTTATGTCAAAAGAAAACCTTTAGCATATCACAGTTTTTTTCTAATGCCCCATGAAAATATTAGATAGATTGCAGCTATAATCTGGAGCCAAACAAGAAGTTCCATTTCCTATAAAGTTATACTTCACACTTCTCATCTAGCTTCTCTTAAGAATAAATAACTTATAGTATGATTGAGGCTTTTATATTAGCTTCTATATTATTTTGTATTATATATATATACATAACACTGATATTAAGAGTGCTTAGCAAACAGTAGACTAAAAGGAAGTTACTAAAAGATTGTAGTGTTATAACTAGCAATGCAAGTTACATTAGAATGAGAAGAAAAACACATTCGGCAGTAACATGACAAAATTATCTTAGCAAAGGTAAATTTGTTCAGTACATGTTTTAGTGAAAAATTCAAATAAGAAATGTTGGTAAGTATGAAAATGAGGTTGGTTTGTTTGAAATAACTTGAAAATGTTAAGTCAAGTTATAGGTTATTATATCTTGTGATCAATTTGAATTAACAGTGTATCCTGCAATGTTTATACATATGTATCAATGACATATTTACAAATAATTATTGATGTTAATACTGACAAAAATAAAAATTAACCACAATATACATGATAGTGTCAGAATAAAATAACCTGTCAAATTAATGGATATATTTAAGTTTCTAGCATTCTTAAATAATAATGCTGATTATAAAATGAAGTCATTACCACTTTCCTACTGATCTGCACCTGTGTTGGGTCAGATCTGTTTTTCTGCCCCTCTCTTTTCCGAACATTGCAAGTCTGCAGGTCTCCCAGGAGATCTGCTGCATAAAGGACCTCAGAACTCCCAAGATATCTGCTGTAACACAGCAACACTGGAGGCAAGCTCCAGACAGAGACATCCGATCAGCTAACCATGAGATAACCAGATGGCAAGAGGCAAGTGAAAGATAATAACCAACAGAAGCCAAAATACTCTGACACCATCAGAACCTGTCCATTCCACCACAGCAAGTCCTTTATATATCAACACACCTGAAAAGTATGATGCTGACCTAAAATCTCATCTCATGAAGATAATAGAGACCTTTAAGGAGAATATAAATAACTCACTTAAAGTATTACAGGAAAACACAGTTAAATAGAAACACTTAAATAGGAAACAAACAAAAATTCCTCAAAGATATATAGGAAAACACAATCAGACAGGTGAAGAAATTGAAGAAATCAGTCCAAATTCTAAAAAAATGAAATAAAAACAATAAAGTAAAGCACAAATTGACACAACTATTGAAATGGAAATAAAAGGAAAGAGGTCAGGTATTACAAATATAAGAATCACCAAGAGAATACAGAAGATAGAAGAGAGACTCTCAGTTGTACAAGATATCTTAGAAGATATTAAAACGATGGTCAAAAAAATTCAATACATAAAAAACTCCTAATGTAAAACATCCAAGAAATCCAGAAGAAAATGAAAATACCAACTCTATGAATAATAGGAATAGAAGATCCTCAGCTAAAAGGACCAGAAATTATTTTCAGCAAAATCATAGAAGAACACTTCCCCAACCTAAAGAAAAGAAAAGGCGATAAATGCACAAGAAGTCTAAAAAAAATTGGCCCAGAGAAGAAAATCGTCTCATCACATAATAATCAAAATACTAAATATGCAGAACAAAGAAAGAATATTAAAAGCTGTAAGGGAAAGCCATCAAGTAATTTATGAAGGCAGAAGTATCAGAATTACACCAGATTTCTCAACAGAGATACTAAAAGCCAGACGAGCCTGGATAGAGGTCATGTAGACCCTAAGAGAATACAAATACTAAAAGGAACAAAATATCCATTAACTGATTACTGATTTAAAAAATCTAAAAACACATAAGATGAGATAAAATATGACCTCACTGAAACACATTGTGACTTGTTTTCCAAAAGATAATGAAAATGAGAATGTTTAAATCTACAATTGACTTCACAGGCCTTTAATCTCTGTACTAGTGGAATAAAGGTAGTAGGACCAGAGCTCCGAGGTCATCTCATACAATGATTTAAAGTTGCTATCCTGGGCTGTTCCATTCTGTAACTTTACATGAAAACATGGTTATAAGTGTCCAACAAATCTACCATCTAACTGTCAATCTGTTTATATTATTTTTTCAGTTTACAATTTTATATTGCATATTTTTGATATACTTATTTCTTCCAGCCTTTCCCTAGTTTCTACTACAGGAATCTCCAACTTCAACCCATTGGTTGGATGTAAACATTTGCAACTGCCCCAGCCAGCAACTAATAGGGTCTTTCAGAGGACACTCATGCTAGGCTACTGTACGTAAGTACACCACTACATTGGTGATAGTGTCAGGTTTTGGAGTCTCTCCTTGAGATGGATCTAAATTTGGCCTGGTCATTGAACCATCTTTATTTCTGGCCCCATGTGTGTCCCTGGTTCCTGGAGACCTCCTGGGTAACAGGCAGGCTGTGGGCTGTGAGAGGCTTTTAGCACACAGATCTGGCCCATGTGAATAAGTATACCACAACATAAGAAAGATGGTTCTGGGCAGGGAAGGAAGGTCCAATGTCAGCTGGGCTCTGGTTTTCCCAGCTGTCATGGTTATTTGGGTGGAGTCTCACTCATGTCCTTGGTTACTCTGAACCTTCTGAGAGGCAGGCAGGTTGTTGGGTAACAGAGGGTATCAGGTCCCTGATCTGACCTGGGAAGAGAAGCAAACCAGAAAAATCTCTCTCTCTCTCTCTCTCTCTCTCTCTCTCTCTCTCTCTCTCTCTCTCTCTCGTTCTGTTTTTCTTTTTTTCTTTCTGTCTGTCGTTCTATTTTTCTTTCTTTCTTTCTTGTTCTCTCAACTTGCCTCAAACATATCTGAAAAGGAGACTCTCAGCTGAAGAACTGTGTCTATAAGATTGTCCTATAGGCATGTAGCATGTATGTCAGGCATTTCAAAATTTATAATTTCATAATTTCTTCCATTTTCTCTACCCATGCCAAGATTGTTCCTCCTCTCTTCCAAAGCCATGGCCTCCACTTCTATTGTTCTTACATATATGTATAAATGAATAAATATTCAATTACAGCCTGATAATTATATCCAATGTTGCCAGCATATTTATGTTTCTAGGATTGACAATTTGGTATTGGATAACTAATCAAAGTTCTACAGTCTGGGGAAGACTAATTCTCCCTCATCAGTTGTCATTTGGGGTGGATCCCTGTGAAGTTTCTACTACCTACATCAGGATAAATGTTGGAATTGTCCATGTCTTATTTAAGCAACAGTGTGCAAGTTTTTATAATGCAGTTAAAAATTACAATGCTATGGAAGCATTGTCGGTAGAATGCTCTCCTCTAAAATCTATGGAATCATTAGCTACATGTAATTGTTGAAATTTATAGTGCTAAATTATTTCTCTTAAATGAGTATTGAATTCAATAAGATAACTGATAGTTGCTTCTAAGATATGTATGGCATTATTACACCTTTAGCGATATCTTCCCATGCTAGTCATTTTTTTGTGGTTCAGGAGCCAGACTACCATAATCAGTGCCACCACTGAGAAGCTGGTACTGGATTGCATAAGAAAACAAGTTGAACAACCATAGTGGATGCTTCACTCCTTCTTAGAAAAGGGAACAAGAATACCCTTAGGAGGGTATAGGGAGACAAAGTTTAGAAAGGAGACTGAAGGAACGGCCATTCAGAGCCTGCCCCAAATGTGGCCCATACATATACAGCCACCAAACTAGATAAGATGGATGAAGTAAAGAAGTAACTGAATGTATATCTCTCCTGAGAGACACAGCCGTAATATGGCAAATACATAGGAGAATGCCAGCAGCAAAACACTGAACTGAGAAGGGTCCCCCGTTGAAGGAATCAGAGAAAGAACTGAAAGAACTGAAGGGGCTTGAGACCCCATATGAACAACAATGCCAACCAACCAGAGCTTCCAGGGACTAAGCCACTACCCAAAGACTATACATGGACTGACCCTGGGCTCCAACCTCATAGGTTGCAATGAATAGCCTAGTAAGAGCACCAGTGGAAGGGGAAGCCCTTGGTTCTGCCAAGACTGAACCCCCAGTGAATGTGATTGTTGGGGGAAGGGTGGTAATGGGGGGAAGATGGGGAGGGGAACACACATATAGAAGGGGAGGGGTTAGGGGGATGTTGGCCTGGAAACCAGTAAAGGGAATAACATTTGAAATGTAAATAAGAAATACCCAATTTAATAAAGATGGAAAAAAAGAGGAAAAAAAAGAAACACACACACACACACACACACACACACACACACACACACACACACACACACACGTATGTATGTTGAGTGTATACCAAGAAAATATTCAGTAGTCACATGTCCAGAAAATATAATACCAAACTCAATTCAGTACTGGTGTTGAAAGAGGTCCAAAAAGGGATCTGAAGTTCAGTAATTGTAAAATAAAAATAAAATTTAGCACAGCATTCATACTTTTAGGTCATTCTCTAAAAATATTAAAATGAAAAAGAAACATTGCTATCTTATTCTTTACTGTATTCACAATGACAAATATATCTGAGCCCATGTATATCTATTAGGATGCAATATAAGTAAAATATGGTAACATATACAATAAATTGAAATAAACTACAGCTTACAGGACATAAATTTATAATGTTCAAACTGTGAATGAAACTTGAGAATATTATGCTAAGTTCAATAAGTCAGATGAAGGAAGACATATTAATATACTTATCTGAGGACACTAAAATAGTGAAATCTATGGCATCAAAGAGTATAATGGTACATATTAGGTAAAAGGGAGTGAGGAAAAAAATCAGTAATTACTGTCAATAGACATAAAATTTTAGTCAAACAAAATCAACAAATTCTAAAGGGTAAAGAGAGATAGCTCATTAGTTAGGATCACTTGTTACTCTTCCAAATGACTGAAAGTGGATTACCAGAACCCACACAGTGTCTCACAGTTGCCTGCAACTCCAGCCCAAGGGTATTTGATGTCCTTTTCTAGTCTACATAGGCACCACATGCACATGGTGCAAAGACATACATGTAGGCTTAATATCTATGCATATAAAATAAATACAAATTTATAAAAATAAATTAAAAAGTTTTGTTGAACAACATTGTACCTGTAAACACCAATGATTATCTTTTTGAAAGTAAAGTAAAATATTGTTGAATGTTTTCATAAAAATTAAACAAAATAGAAAATTATGAGTAATGTCAAGCAGTGTGATTATATGCATGCACATACAAATTTTCTAAACACTAAAGTTCCCCTCAAACATATAAAGAAAAATTGTTATATTTTTCTCAGCATGGGATATGAAAAGAAAAAGAGAAATTTTTAGCTATGTAACAGAGAAGGGGCTCCAGGTTGACACTTCCTGTGTTTCTTTTCTGAAAAGACTGTGTGCTAGTATTTGAATTTTGTTTGATGGCTCTCTCCCAAAGTGTCATGCATAGACATTTTGACACTCAATGAAACAATGTAAGGAGGTAGTAAGAGATTGAAGAAGTGGAACAAAAATCGGTGAATTATTAAGGACTCCTCTCCTCACACTGTCTTAGTGCCTGGAAATTAACTATATCCTTCTCATTTAAACTCCTTCTAGTGTGAAGTCATGTGCTATGAAGCCATCATCAGAACAAACTTAATGGTGATATAATTTCCTTGAACTTTAGAACTATGAGTTAACATTTTAAAATGAGTTATCTATCCTTAATTATTTTGTTTAAATAATAGAAAAGAAATAATCTGAGAGAAATCATAATCAAAGGTTAACCTTTTGTAAATGCTTGGGCTTAAGTAATTCTTTGTTTCTTCTACAAGGATCAGCCTTCTTGTGAATTAGTTAATCTTAAGAGGACAGCCCTAAAAAGAAAACAAATGAACAAAACTAAATGATCTTAACAGATTGTTTACTTATATGAATATATATGTAAAAGTTAAGAAACTAGGTATGTGGGGTTGGGGATTTAGCTCAGTGGTAGACCGCTTGCCTACAAAGCGCAAGGCCATGGGTTCGGTCCCCAGCTCCGAAAAAAAGAAAAAGGAAAAAAAAAAGAAACTAGGTATGTGAGGAGTGGGAGGGACATGGGAGGAACTGAAGGGATTAGAGGAAGGGTAAAAATTAGGTACTTACAGTAGCTACTTATGAAATTCTCAAGAAAATGAAAAAAAAGTGTATTTTTTCTTTTTTTCTTTCTTTCTTCCTTTCTTTCTTTATTTTTTTTATTAACTTGAGTATTTCTTATTTACATTTCAAGTGTTATTCCCTTTCCTGGTTTCCGGGCAAACATCCCCCTAATCCCTCCCCCTCCCCTTCTTTATCCTCCCCATCCTCCCCCCATTGCCGCCCTCCCCCAACAATCACGTTCACTGGGGGTTCAGTCTTAGCAGGACCAAGGGTTTCCCCTTCCACTGGTGATCTTACTAGAATATTCATTGCTACCTATGAGGTCAGAGTCCAGGGTCAGTCCATGTATAGTCTTTAGGTAGTGGCTTAGTCCCTGGAAGCTCTGGTTGCTTGGCATTGTTGTTCATAAGGGGTCTCGAGCCCCTTCAAGCTCTTCCAGTTCTTTCTCTGATTCCTTCAACGGGGGTCCTGTTCTCAGTTCAGTGGTTTGCTGCTGGCATTTGCCTCTGTATCTGCTGTATTCTGGCTGTGTCTCTCAGGAGAGATCTACGTCCGGCTCCTGTCGGCCTGCACTTCTTTGCTTCATCCATCAAGAAGAAAATTAGTAAAAATATGTACTCTTTCCAAACTTCGAATATTGTCAACATTCTGATATTTTAGTGTTATGCACCTTAATACAAATTGCTGTTTGGTAGGTATCTACTCCAAATTGAAACATTCCAAAGATTAGGAAAAAATGGAGTTTGTAAGTCTCAGGAAGCTCCTGAAATTTAAATGATTCACAAGACTCCATTCCAAGGATATGGTATCAGTCATGGTTGCTGGAGAGTAGAGACTTCGACTACCCAAACTGCCTAAACATCATGGATGGAGCTTCAGTGATGCTACTTAGTAATTTATCATCAATGCCAGGAAGGCTTTTCTGTGATGCAGCTGCTTTTGAGTCATCAGTGGTCCTATAAAACATCCCTCATCTATATTTCTGTATGAAACCTCAAATAAACTCACTGATGCACTAAGCTAGTTTTGGATGGAATTCTTTCTGCAGTCTGCCAGTATCTTATCTGAAGTAAACAAATGTTTGTTCATTTCTCTACTAGAAAATTCTCATAATTATAAATTATTGAAATAAACTGTCAACAAATGAATTATATAATATAATATAATTATAGACTATTGTCTCCAGGTTTACAGGTTGGAGTTCAAAGAGAAAAAAATATCTCTACTACAATTAAAGGTATTTTCTTAATGTAATTCCATTATTAATGATATTTGCTTCTTTTGAATTAGACAGCATATTTAAAATGGAGTTAAGCTACTACAGTTGCCTGGAGTATCATATCAATATTTTAACCTACCACAAACAGCAGTGATATTCTCAGCCATCACATAAACTAGAAAAAGATATTTTTTCTCTGTAGTTCACAGAAAAAGAACATATTCTGAAAGTTTATTGTATCAAATACCATATGATTGTAGAATATATTGTTCAGGATGGCCATAGCTCTCCTGGTTTTTTGTTTGTTTGTTTGCTTGTTTGTTTGTTTTCCACATGAAGTTTATAATTGTTCTTTAAAGCTCTGTGGACATTTGTATTGGAACTGTGATTGTGAATGCATTGAATGTATAGATTACTTTTGGTAAGATGACTGTTTTCACTCTGTTGATCCTACTAATCCATGAGCAAGGGAGATATTTTTATCTTGTGATATCTTTGTCAATTTGTTTTTCCAGAGTCTTGAAGTTATTGTCCTACAGGGCTTTCACTTGCTTGGATAGAGTTATACCAAAGGATTCGACGGGAAGAGCAAAGGAATCAACTAACCTGGACCCTTGGGGGCTTCCAGAGACCATTACCAACCAAGAGTGAGCAAAGGCTAGACCTATGCCCTCCATGCACCCCTGCACATATGTAACATATGAGCAGTTTGGTCTTCAAGCGGCTCCCCCACTAGCTGGAACAGGGGCTATCCCTGAGCCTGGGTCATGCCTGCGTCTGTATTCTGGGTCCTAAAGGAATAGCCTTGTCTGGGCTCAGAGGGAAAGACATGCCTATTCTCACAGTGACTTGGTGTGTGTGTCTGTGTGTCTGTGTGTGTGTGTGTGTGTGTGTGTGTGTGTGTGTCTGTGTGTGTCTGTGTGTGTCTGTGTGTCTGTGTGTCTGTGTGTGTCTGTGTGTGTGTAGTTTGACACCAAGGATGGGTGTCAAAAGAGAAGGGGAAGGAGGAATGAGGTGAGGACTTGCGTCTGGGATGGGTACTGGGAGGAGAGGAAGTGTTTATATTGGGTTGTAAAAGGAATAAATTTAATAAAAAAGAAAAATTTACAATAAGCCAAATATCTCACTTAAGTGGAAAAAGTATATAACTGAAGTCTACATTTCACAGAAGTCTGGAAAATATAAAAAGTGAGATAGTTCCTTTTTTTTTTCCCTTACTGAATTTTGGGATAGGCCTTTCTCTGAAGAAAGACCTTCATATTTGTTTTGACTCAATAAACTGACCAGCAGATGGCATTACTGTATTTTCAAGATGTTTAAAAACTAAATAAGAAAATAAAACAGAAACAAATTTAGTCTTCAAAACTTTGTTTTTCACATTGGCAATAAAATTGTACTTCAATTTTTGGTTATGACTTGTGTTGCATAGATATGAAACAATACACCTCACAAATTTTAAGCACTGGATCACATATACCCTTCAGAGTATGTTTCTACACCAATAATACTCAATGACCTGTGTATATACCAAGGAATACTTTCATCAATCACTTCAAGTTTTTAAATTAGTGTGATAATTTTTCTATATATTATACATTTATTTTTCAAAATGACATTAAACAAATGAGATTTTGTATAACTGATGATTTTCCAGTGCTAATATTCAGGAATATGCTGATAATTGATGAGGGTCTACTGGATAGTAATGACTATGGCTGTATATTGAGGAAAGGTTAGGAAGTTTTCAAATGAACAAACTCCTTCTATATTCCTGAATAATGGGAATAATCATAAAATAGAAAGGAATTTATACAGGCATTTGAAATCCGGATAAACTACAGTGGTACGAAAGTCCATAGTTGCTAGGCTTGTGAGACATAAGCAAACTTGGGTATGCTGCTCAATCATGGAAATTTTAAAAATAACAAAGATTTATAGTCAAAATAACAGGCCAAGTTTATCTTGTCCTCCTTAAACCCAATCTCATCAATTCACAACTTTTAACGTCATTCCCACAACTATTTTTGGTACTCCACAGAGAAGAGATGATGTAAGCTAATGAGCATCCCTCATGGCTTCCATCTGCATCTTGCCATTTTATTCTTTACAGCAGCAGATGCTTCAAGTTGCTTATTTTCATGATCTATATCAAGGTTGGGTTGGAGAGTCAGACATCAGTTAACAATGTCTCTTCTGCATATGGCTTTTTAAAATGTGTATTGAATGTTGTCTTTATTCTAAATATCAAGTGATATCAAACACAGATCACACATAGAAATGCTTGCTTCTTAAGTCCATGAAAGGACTGAGAATGCATGTTATGACAACTGCAATGGCTTGTGTTTGCAAGGCACAAATACTGTTAATGTTAGAGATACTTTGAAGTTGTGTTGTGTTTTGTGAGGAGAGAGAAGAATTTGTCTATTTCATCTTTTCTTTTTATACTAGTCTCAATGCAGCATTATGTTTTAATTGTGATAGTTGAGTTGAAAAGAGTTATTGTGATTTCTGCTTAGTGTATGTTCCACAGTCCTTTAGCCCTGTATACAACAGCATGTAAACGACACACAGATGCTTAATTCAGATTTCCTCTATCCTTCATTGCCAGCAAAATGCCATTTGATAAATCTCACATGACTGAATGGTGCCTATTGTAATAACAGTGAAATCACAGTTCTCCCTTACAGCTGTTATTCATCAAACACCACATGTAATATTTTTCATGTGTTATCTAGTTCCATAAAAATGTGAAAGAGTTTGATTTTACAAAAGAGGAAATTGGATTAGAGAAACAGATTACTAGGTGACAGTACTGAAGGTAAAACTGGTGTTTATACTGGTGCCTGATTTCTATCAAAAAATTAACAGGTTATCCAAGAAACTATCTTTGGCAAATATTAAACACTTGCTGATCACATATAAAACATGTTTTATTACTCAGTGCAAAAGCTGGTAAATAATAGAGCTAGTCAAACACCAAATATCTATTTCTTTTCCTCATTTTACTAGAATATCCAAATCTAGATCCAGAAACTTAGTGAATTAATATGACAAGTATTCTTTCTCCTTACTCCATATCTCTTCAATAGTAATAAGGTTGAGGAAAAAACTAATTTATTTTGTGTATACATTTATTTGAAAACAAAAAAATCATTTTCCTTCTGACAATGTTATTGATATCTATCATAGAAAATGTTCCATGTGGGAGAATCTTTCTGTGAAGACAGAAGCAAGAAAATATTTTTATGACTATGTATATTTCATCTATATCCCATTGCATGGAATCTACTCCCAGGTATACAGAGTCGGAGCTTACTTCTAGGATTGTCCCCTCCTTCAAACAGAACAAGTGTGTCAAGATAGACTAGCATAGTACTCTTCTGTGAACCACAGCATCCAAGTAAAACAGTTCACATAGTCATAATCTGAACGGTTGTGAAATATTCTGTAAGGCATAGTACACTAGGATATAAATATTGCAACAAAGTAAGGAATTAAAAGACATCTCCAAAGGGAGCAATTCATAGAAATTGTTATTTTATCTGAAGATAAGAAGGCAGACTGATAGAATTTAAATGATATTGAGTATTGGAACTGAGTTGAGCTATGTGATGAATTTTCTGTGAAGAACCTTCTACCACATGAACCTTGGTACACATGCCTGACAGAGAAATGAACAGAAATCCAAATGAAGAAAAAAAGCTGGATAAATAATACTTCTTTATTTTATATATCAGGTGGCTTTGCAACCAAGATTTTAATTAAAGGCATGTGCTTACATTTTAAAAGTAAGCATTCTTATCACAATTATGAAATAATCTTCAACCCAATTTTAATTATATTTTTAAGTGCTGAAGATATCTAAGTGATAAAGGGTTTTCCTTTGGTGTTTTCATTTAGGAATTGCTTCCCTGAAAATATATTTAGCTTAAGTCCACCCAAAGCTTTAAATGAAGATTTATTTGTCCTCTGGTTAATCATGAATAAAACCTCTTTTAGATCAATTAGGTAAATCACTTCAGAGTCAGTCTATTGCATTGGTTATAAATGAGTATCTTTGTTGTTTCTATGCTATAAATCATGTCCCATATAAAAATATGCAATTAATAACCCACTAGTCTCTTGAGGGGGTAGAGTGAGCATGTTTGTGGGAGTGGACAATTAATATCTTGCAGTTTTTTCATAGACACTGAAAAAAACCCTCAGTATGTGTTTATAGCTTTTATTTTCATTGTTTTGAATATTTCTGGTAAACACATTTGTCCCAATAAATTAAGAGGCCATAAATTCTAAAAAAATCTAAAGTTAGAAGAGAAAATTACTATTCATGTATGATTAGTTCATACAAGGAAATAATTCATGATAAAAATTTCAAAGTAAGATTGTATTTTAAGACGCAAAGCTTAAAATATTTTTATAAAATGTTCAGGAATTTGGACCTCCCTGATTTTTTACAAGACAATTTGCAATTAAAGTAAAATGTCAGATTTTGACTTGAAGTAATTAAAACATATAGGCATAGTGTTTCATCATCAAGCAAAATAGCAAGAAACTGATTCAAGTAGATGTTCTAATGATGTTTCAAATTAAAGGTTCATATGCTGATTATGCTTTATAACAGAATTTTATACTGAATGACATTAATATGATTGATATACTCATTAATGTTTTAGTCTTTTGAATATTTACAGAGTAATCTCAGTTTAATGTGAAATGTAAGTACTCACTAGAAAACATTTCAAAAAAACTAATACCCCATAGGAAATAACACTAAGATTTCATTGAAGTGCAATTTCGTTTGCTAAATTACATCTATTTTATAAAGGCAAAAGAACCTGGCACTAGCCAAATTGTAGACTTCATCAAGTCTATCATATTTAAATTTATTATAAGACTTTCCATAAAGGAGCAAATATATTTATTCTTTATGCTATTAAGCAGTACTTTATAGTAGACTCATTTAATCTTTGAAATAAAATCTATATTGTGAGAAATTTAAACTCCTTATCATTTCATTTTATCATTAAAGTGTAATATTAATTGAGTCATTTTCAAAGATATTACCATATTACTTGAAGCTTATAAAACCTGAATTTATATTCAACTCCAGTTCAAACTCATGACCTCTTCTAGTATAATTATTGCTGTGTTATGCACATATGCACATGTAGGTTTACATGCTGTGATGTACACAATGTGCATGTTCATTTAATCTTCTAAATTCATTTACTGTTGCTTGTATGTATGTGAGCTTTATGCTGACCACTTGGGTTTTCATAATGTATTAGGGAGGCTACCCCTATTAGAACAGTGATTTGCAATGTTCAAAATATTTATCAAATTAAACAATCCATAAATAAATAATAGAAAAGAAACCGAGTCTTACATTTTAGCAGTCACTATTTGCTAGTAATTCTTCATATAGTAGTAGACTTTCTGAAATTTCAGTCATCTATGTTGACATGTCATTTGGTTTTGCCATTATGCTGATCTTGTATAGGCAATCATATTTTACTTTTTCAAGGTTAAGGGTAGCTTCCCTGTCATATGTAGAAGACAATTTTTTTGTATCAGATATTGTTGTACTCTCTGTATATCAGCTTTTTATCTTGATCTAGAACTTGAGAGAGTATCATACACAAGAAATATAAAAGTTTTGCCTTTGAACTAGTTTTCCTTATTTAAAATCACTAAAGAGGCTAGGGAATTCAAAGTTTGAGATTACATGAAAATATAAGGGAATGGGATGTCCTGGGTCTTCAGTGTTTAAAGGTAGAGAACACGGAAGGGTGAAATAAATCATATGAAAGGCACAATAATGAGGAAAGAAATAAGGAAAGAAATAACCTTGAAGTTAAATAGAGTACTTCAATACAATTAGTTATCCTATCCTGTTGGATTCATTAAGACAGAAAGCTGAAAAGTTCTTATTAGTTGCTGTAGAATGTAGGTCATTGATTTTTACAAAAGGTCTCTCTTCTTGTACAATATTGAAAATCAAATGTAAATGAAGACTGTTCAAAAGATAATAGGATGACAAAATTTTAAGAGATCAGACTCTTCTTTATGTTATATTTTAAAGCAAATCAGATGAATAGTGCAGCAGGAACAGAGAGAAATGAGAGTCATGAAGTGGTTTTTTTTTATTTTATTTTAGGATGGTGGACATGACAAAAGGTGGATGTCATGAACATTCTCTTCTCACAGAAAATGCAAAATTTTGTTTTTATTGAAATTAAAAACTTATTCTTAACAGAAAATTTTCATCCCTATGTTCTATTATTCAAAAAGTACTGTCCCTCTCTTTACATAATATCTTATCAATCATCATGATGTTCTACACAATATTGCTTCTGGTCAAGAATCATTTCATGTGAAATAAAATGTGAAAATGAACCCAATTTTATGAATTCACTAATCGTATGTTTTTCAGCACCATCCCACGGAACTGCTGTATATAAAAGTCCAATGACTTTTTAAAATTTCATATACAGCTGCAGTTAGGTGTTACAGGAAATTAGACAAGAATTTATAGAATTTTCTATAATTAGCATTTAATATCCACTTCTCTTTCTACCATAGGTAAAATTATTAAAGATGTGGATGTAGGATCCACAAATAAGGAAAATATGCAAAGTTTGTCTTTCTGGATCTGATTTACTTCATTTTATATAAAATAAATATTGGTGTTATTACCCATCAATATGCATGCACAATTTTTTAATATTAGAATGTAAAAGCATTACACACATCACAATTTTATCAGTGCACAAAATTTGATTTGCCAATTTTTTTTCTCTATATGGATAGGGATTTTTTTTTTGTTGTTTTCCCATGACCTTTCTTGTGTTAATGTCAAGGATGGATTCCTTGTGCCACTATAATATCTTGCCTTCTTGGAGGGTAAGTATATTTATAATAAGCATTCTAGCCTATTCTTATCGTTCTACTTGCTTTAAATAAGGTTTTTTATTTTTCATTTCCTTCTCTTTTTAGAACTCTTTATTTATTTATTTATTTATTTATTTATTTATTTATTTATTTATTAGAACTCTTATATATCATCTCACTCCACCTTTGGAGTACAAGACTTGTGTTAAGAAAAACCTGACAGCACATTGGAACCTCCTTTGTATATGACTAGCAAGTGTATTCTAATAGTCCTTCATTGTCAGATTTGAAATTTTGATTAGGGTGTGAATAATTTGTGTCTATTTATTTATCATGGCTGGAGCTGAATGAGATTTATTAAATAGGAATCATTTCATTGAACAGATTTGGAAATTTTTCAGACATCATTTTCAAATATTTCCTCTTCTTTTTCTCCTTGTCTTTTCTTTTAAGACAAGCATAATGCATATATTAATCAATAGTTAGCATTGTATAAGTTCAATAATTAGCAATGTATAACTTAATTGGATTGCCTAATTGGATTACTTAATTGGATTTATTTTCCCTAGTCCCCAATTGGATTTATTTTTATCTAGTGAATTTTGACTTAGTTTTTTTTAATTTTAATTTTCTTGGATATTTTATGCATTTACATTTCAAATGTTATCCCCTTTCCTCCATCTCCCATATGCCTCCCTCTATCCCTGCTTCTATGAGGATGCCCCAACTCCCACCCACCCACTTCTTCCACAAGACCCTTGGGTTCACCTACATTGGGGAAACATGCCATCACAGGACCAAGGGCTTTGCCTCATATTGATGCTAAATCATGCTTTCTTCTGCTACATATGTGGCTGGAGACATGGGTCCCTCAATATTTACTCATTAGTTGGTGATTTAGTCATTGGTCGATCAGGTGAGGTCTGATTGGTTGATACTGTTTTCTTCCTATAGTATTGCAAACCCTTTCAGCTCCTCCACTCTTTTCTCTTACTCATACTTTGGGATTCCCTTTTTCAGTTCAATGGTTAGCTGCAAGCATCCTCATTTGTATCAGTAGAGCTCTGGCAGAGCTACTCATGGTACACCCATATCTGTCATCAAGAACTTCTTGGCATCAGCAATATTGACTGGTTTTGCTGGCTGCATATGGGATGGATAGCCATGTGGGGCAGTGTCTGGATGACGTTTTCTTCAGTCCCTGTTTTGTTCTTTGTTCCTGTATTTCCTCCTGTGAGTATTTTGTTCTCTCTTCTAAGAAGGAATGAAGCATCCACACTTTGAATTTCCCTCTTCTTAAGCTTCAAGTGATTTGTGAATTATTTTTTAGGTATTTCAATATTTTGGACTAATATCCAATTGTAAGCGAGTGCATACCATGTATGTTCTTTTGTGATTCAGTTTCCACACTTAGGAAGACATTTTCTAGTTCTATCCATTTGTCTAAGAATTTAATGTAGTCATGGATTTAATAGCTGAGTAGTACTCCATTATGTAAATGTACCACATTTTCTATATGCATTCCTCTGTTGATGGACATCTGGGTTCTTTCCAGCTTCCAGCTATTATAAATAAGGCTGCTATAAAAATAGTGGAGCATGTGTCCTAGTTAAATGTTGGAGCATCTTTTGTGTGTATTCCCAGGAGTAGTATAGCTGGGTCCTCAGGTAGTACTATGTGCAATTATCTGAGGATCCTCCAGAGATATTTCCAGAATGGTTGTATCAGCTTGCAGTCACACTAACAATGGACGAATATTTCTAATACTCAACATCCTCACCAGCATCTATTGTCACCTGAACTTTTGATCTTAGCCATTTTGACTGGTGTGGGGTGGTATCTCAATTTTTTTCATTTGCATTTCTCTGATGATTACGAATGTTAAACATTTCTTCAGTTGTCTTGCAGCCATTTGGTATTTCTCAGTTGAGAATTCTTTGTTTAGCTCTGTACTCGATTTTTACTAAGATGACTTGATTCTCTGGAGTCTAACTTCTTGAGTTCCTTGTATATGTTAGATATTAGATCTCTATCTGATGTAGGATTGGTAAACACATTTTCTCAATCTGTTCGTGGCCATTTTGTGCTATTGAAAGTGTCCTTTGCTTTATAGAAGCTTTGCAATGTTATGAAATCCCATTTGTGGATTCTTGATCTTAAAGCATAATTCATTGTCGTTCTGTTCAGGAAATTTTCTCCTGTGTCTATGTGTTCCAGGCTCTTCCCCACTTTTTCCTCTATTAGTTTCACTGTATCTGATTTTATGTGTAAGTCTTTGATCTACTTGGACTTGAGTTTTATATAAGGAGATAAGAGTGGTTCAATTTGCAATCTTCTATATGCAGACCTCCAGCTGAGCCAGCACGTTTTGTTGAAAATGCTGTTTTTTTCCATTGATTAGTTTTAGCTCCTTTGTTAAAGATCAAGTGACCATCAGCATGTGGGTTCATTTCTGGCTCTTCATTTCTATTCCATTGGTCTATCTGTCTGTCTCTGTACCAATACCATGTAGTTTTTTTTTTAAAAAACAAGATTGCCCTGTAATATAGCTTGAGTGAGGGGTGGTGATTCCCCTAGAAGTTCTTTTATTATTGAGGATACTTTTTGCTATTCTGCTTTTTTCCAAATAAATCTGCAAATTTCTATTTCCATGAAGAATTGAGGTTGAACTTTGATAGGGACTGCATTGATGGGGATTGAATTGAATCTGTAGATTGCATTTGGAAGATGGCTATTTTTACTATATTAATCCTGCCAATCCATGAGAATGGGAGATCTTTCCATCTTGTGAGATTTTCTTTGAATTCTTTCCTCAGAGATTTGAAGTTCTTCTCATACATAGTTTTTACTTCCTTGCTTTGAATCACACGAAGATATTTTACATTATTTGTGGCTATTATGAAGGTTGTCATTTCCCTAATTTCTTTCTCAGCCTCTTTATCCTTTGAGTAGTGGAATGCTACTGATTTGTTTGAGTTAATTTTCTATCCAGCCACATTGCTGACATTTATCAGTTACAGGAGCTCTCTGGTGGAATTTTTGGGGTCGCTTAAGTATACTATCATATTATCTGAAAATAATGATATTTTGAATTCTTCCTTTCCAATTTGTATCACTGTGAGCTATTTTGTTTTCTAATTTCTCTGGCTAGGACCTCAAGCACTATATTGAATATGGAGGGAGAGAATAGGCAGCCTTGTCTAGTCCCTGATTTTAGTGGAATTGCTTCAAGTTATTCTCCATTTAGTTTGACAGTGGCTACTGGCTTGCTATATATTACTGTTATGTTTAGCTATGGGCTTTTAATTCCTGATATTTGCAAGACTTTTATCGTGAAGGGATGTTGAGTTTTGTCAAATGCTTCCTCAGAATCTAATGAAATGATCATATGATTGTTTTATCCCTTGAGTTTGTTTATGTAGTGATTTACATTGATGGATTTCTGTATATTGAATCTCCCTTGCATCACTGGGATGAAGCCTACTTGATCATGGCGAAAGAACGTTTGGATGTGTTCTTTGATTCGATTTGTGAGAATTTTATTGAGTATTTTTGCACTGATATTTATGAAGTAAATTGGTCTAATTCCTCCATCTTTATTAAATTGGGAATTTCTATTTCTTTGTGTGGTATAGATAGAAGTATAATTGTGGCTTTTAAGTATGAACTTGGTAGTGTTCCTTCTGTTTTTATTTTATGGAATAGTTTGAAGATTTTAGGTATTGTCTTCTTAAAATGTCTGATAGAATTGAGCACTAAACCCGTGTTTTTTTGGTTGAGAGATATTTAAGGATGGCTTCTACTTCTTTAGATGTTATGGGACTGCTGAGATGGTGTAATTCATCCTGTTTTAATTTTGATACCTTGTATCTGTCTAGAAAAATATCCATTTCCTCCAGATTTTTCAGTTTAATTGAGTATAGGCTTTGGAAGTAGGATCTGATAATTTTTTTTTTAATTTTCCCTGTTTCTGTTATGTCTCCTTTTAAATTTCTGATTTTGTTGATGGATACTGTCTCTGTGCCCTGTGATTAGTGTGGCTAAGGATTTTTCTATCTTGCTGATTTTCTCAAAGAAGCAACTACTGGTTTTGTTGATTCTTTGTATAGTTCTTTTTGTTTCTACTTGATTGATTTCACCCCCGAGTTTGTTTCCTGCCTTTTACTTCTTTTGAGTGTATTTGCTTCCTTTTGTTCTATAGCTTTTAGGTGTATGCTCTCTCCAGTGTCTTTTTGGAGTTACTCAGAGCTATGAGTTTTCCTCTTAGCACTACTTCCATTGTGTCTCATAAGTTTTGGTATGTCATGACTTCATTTTCAGTAAATTCGAGAAAGTCTTCAATTTCTTTATTTATTCTTTGGTCAAGTTGTCATTGAGTAGAGTATTGCTTAACTTCCTTGTGTATATTGGATTTCTGATGTTTTTGTTGTTACTGAAGACCAACCTTAGCCCATGGTGATCTAATAGAATGCATGGGAATATTTCAATTTCCTTTTATCTATTGAGGCCTGTTTTGTGACCAATTATATGGTCAATATTTGATAAGGTACCATAAGGTCCTGAGAAGAAGATATATTATTTTGTTTTAGGATGCAATATTCCATAGATACCTGTTAAATCCATTTGGTTCATAATTTTTGTTAGTTTCACGGTGTCTCCACTTAGTTTCTCTTTCCATGATCTGTTCATTGAGGAAGGTGGTGTGTTGAAGTTTCCTGCTATTATCCTGCATCATGTCATATATACACTGAGCTTTAGTGAAGTTCCTTTTATGAATGTTGTTGCCCTTGCATTTAGAGTACAGATATTCAGAATTGATTGTTCATCTTTGTAGATTTTACCATTGATGAGTATAAAGTATAATTCCTACTTGACCTCGTTTCCTTACTGTTTTTAATATTCTTTCATTGTTTTGTATATTTGCTTTTTTTCTATGGGAATCATCTTTATTTTTTACTTTATGATGTTCATATTCCTATAAAACTCCAGTGCTTTTTCTCTTTCCTCCATCTTTATTAAATTGGGAATTTCTTATTTACATTTCAAATGTTATTACATTTCCCGGTTTCTAGGTCAACATCCCCCTAACCCCTCCCCGTCCCTTTCTATATGGGTGTTCCCTTCCCCATCTTCCCCCCATTACTGCCCTCCCCCCAATAATCCTGTTCAATGTGGTCCAGTCTTGGCAGGACCAAGGGCTTCCCCTTCCGCTAGTGCCCTTACTAGGCTATTCATTGCTACCTATGCAGTTGGAGCCCAGGGTCAGTCCATATATAGTCTTTGGGTAGTGGCTTAGTCCCTGGAAGCTCTGGCTGGTTGGCATTGTTGTTCACATGGGCTTTCAAGCCCCTTCAAGCTCTTTCAGTCCTTTCTCTGATTCCTTCAAAGGGGGTCCTGTTCTCAGTTCCATCGTTTGCTGCTGGCATTCACCTATGTATTTGCCATATTCTGGCTGTGTGTCTCAGGAGAGATCTACATCCAATTCCTGTCAGCCTGCACTTCTTTGCTTCATCCATCTTATCTAGGTTGGTGGCTGTATATGTATGGGCCACATGTGGGGCAGGCTCTGAATGGGTGTTCCTTCAGTCTCTGTTCAAAACTTTGCCTCCCTATCCCCTCCCAAGGGTTTTCTTGTTCCCCTTTTAAAGAAGGAGTAAAGTGTCCACATTTTTGTCATCATTCTTGAGTTTCATGTGTTCTGTGTATCTAGGGTAATTTGAGCATTTGGGCTAATATCCACTTATCAATGAGTGCATACCATGTGTGTTTTTCTGTGATTGGGTTACCTCACTCAGGATATTTTCAAGTTCCATCCATTTGCCTATGAATTTCAAAAAGTCATTGTTTTTGATATCTGAGTAGTATTCCATTGTGTAGATGTACCACATTTTCTGTATCCATTCCTCTGTTGAAGTGCATCTGGGTTCTTTCCAGCTTCTGGCTATTATAAATAAGATGCTGCTATAAACATAGTGGCACATGTGCCTTTGTCATATGTTGGGGCATCATTTGGGCATGTGCCCAAGAGAGGTATAGCTGGGTCCTCAGGTAGTTCAATATCCAATTTTCTGAGGAACCTCCAGACTGATTTCCAGAATGGTTGTACCAGTCTGCAATCCCACCAACAATGGAGGAGTGTTCCTCTTTCTCCACATCCTTGCCAGCATCTCCTGTCGCCAGAGTTTTTGATCTTAGCCATTCTGACTGGTGTGAGGTGGAATCTCAGGGTTATTTTGATTTGCATTTCCCTTATGACTAAAGATGTTGAACATTTCTTCAGATGCTTCTCAGCCATTCAGCATTTCTCAGTTGTGAATTCTTTGTTTAGCTCTGAACCCCAATTTTTAATAGGGTTAATTGTCTCCCTGCTGTCTAACTTCATGAGTTCTTTGTATATTTTGGATATGAGCCCTCTATCAGTTTTAGCATTGGTTGGTTGCCATTTTGTCCTTACCACAGTGTCCTTTGCCTTACAGAAGCTTTGTAGTTTTATGAGATCCAATTTGTCGATTCTTGATCTTAGAGCATATGCCATTCGTGTTTTGTTCAGGAAGTTTTCTCCAGTTCCCATGTGTTCAAGGTTCTTCCCCACTCTTTCTTCTATTAGTTTGAGGGTATCTGGTTTGAAGTGGAGGTCCTTGATCTTAAGCTTTGTACAGGGTGATAATAACTTTGTTGTTTTTTTTTTTACTTTCGGAGCTGGGGACCGAACCCAGGGCCTTGTGCTTCCTAGGCAAGCACTCTACCACTGAGCTAAATCCCCAACCCCCAACTTTGTTTTTTTTTAATATTATATGATAGGAGGATTTTTTTCTTTTATTGGATATTTGTTTACATTTCAAATATTATTCCCTTTCCCAGTTTTCGGGACAAAAGCCCTCTATCCCATCCATCTTCCCTTCTTCTGTAAGAGTGTTTCCCTCCACATCCACACCCCTTCTCCCCCACAACATTCCCATACACTGGGGGTCCAACATTTGCAGGACCAAGGGCTTCCCCTTCCACTCGTGCCTCAACATGACTATTCTCTGCTACATATGCAGCTGGAGCCACAGGTTAGTCCATGTATATTGTTTGGGTAGTGGTTTAGTTCCTGGGAGCTCTGGTTGGTTGGCATTGTTGTTTTATGAAGTTGCAAGCCCCTTCAGCTCTTTCAATCCTTTCTCTAATTCCTCCAACTGTGGTGCAGTTCAGTTAAATGGTTTGCTGCTATCATTTGTCTTTCTATTTGAAATGCTCTGGCTGTGTCTCTCAGGTGACATCTACATTCGCTTCTTGTCAGCATGCACTTCTTAACTTTAACTTTATCTTATCTGATTTTGCTGGATATATATATATATATATATATATATATATATATATATATATATATATATATATATATATATATATATATGCGCTACATATGTGGTACACTCTGAATGGCCATTCCTTTAGTCATCACTCAAATTTTGCCTCCATATACCCTGCTATGTATATTTTGTTCCCCTTTTAAGAAGGAAGCATATGCACTTTTGTCATCTGTTTTCTTGAGCTTCAAGTGGTCTGTGGATTGTATCTTGGGTAATTTGAGCTTTTGGGCTAATATCCAGTTATCACCGAGTGCATACCATGAGTGTTTTTCTGTGATTTTGTTACCTGACTCAGGATGATAATTTCCTGTTCCATCCATTTGCCTGTGAATTTCCTGAAGACGTTGTTTTTGAACCTAAGTAGTACTCCATTGTGTAGACTTACCAAAAATTCTGTATCCATTCCTCTGTTGAAGGGCATCTGGGTTCTTTCCAGCTTCTGGCTATTATAAATAAGGCTGCTATGAACGTAGTGGAACAAACGTCTTTATTTTATGTTGTAGCATGTTTTGGGGATATGCCCAGGAGATGTATATCTGGGTCCTCAGGTAGTGCAATATCCACATTTCTGACAAACCTCCAGACTAATTTCCAGCATGGTTGTACCAGTCTTCAATCCCACCAATAGTGGAGGAGTATTCTTCTTTCTCCACAAACTTGCCAGAATCTGCTGTCACCTGAATTTTTGATCTTACCCATTCTGAGTGGTCATATCTCAGGGTTGTTTCAATTTGCATTTAGCTGATGACTAAGAATGTTAAGCATTTCTTCAGGTATTTCTCAGCCATTTGATATTCTTCAGATGAAAAGTCTTTGTTTACCTCTGTACCCCATTTTTAATAGGATTATTTGGCTCTCTGGCATCTACCTTCTTGATTTCTTTGTATATTTTAGATATTAGCTCTCTGTCAGATGTAGGATTTATTAAGACCTTTTCCCAATCTGTTGGTTTCTGTTTTATCCTAATGACAGTGTCCTTTTCCTTACAGAAGCTTTGCAGTTTTATGAGGTTCCATTTGTCAACTGTTGATCTTAGAGCATAAACCATTGGTGTTGTCTTCAGGAAATTTTCCACAGTTCCGATGTGATTGAGACACTTCTCCACTTTTTCTTTTATTAGTTTGAGTGTTTCTCCTTTGATGTGGAGGTCCTTGATCCACTTGGACTTAACCATTGTACAGGGTAATAAGAAGAGCTTGATTTGCCTTCTTCTACATGCTGACCTCCAATTGAATCAGCACCACTTTTTAAAAATACTGTCTTTTTCCCATTGGACCTTCCAGTATCAAAGGTCAAGTGACCATAGGTGTATGGGTTCATTCTGGGTCTTCAATTCTATTCTGCCTGTTTCTGTACCAATTCCACACAGGTTTTTATCACTATTGCTCTGTAATACTGCTGGAGTTCAGGGATGGTGATTCCTCCAGAAGTTCTTTTATTGATGAGAATAGTTGTCATCCGTCATGAGTTTTTTGTTATTCCAAATGAATTTAGAAATTTGTCTTTCTAACTCTATGAAGAATTGAGTTGAAATTTTGATGGGGATTTCACTGAATCTGTAGATTGCTTTTGGCAAAATGGCCAATTTTACTATATTAATACTGCCAATCTATGAGCATGGGAGGTCTTTCCTTTTTCTGAGATCTTCAATTTCTTTCCTCAGATACTTGAAGTTCTTCTCATACAGGTCTTTCACTTGCTTGGTTAGAGTGACACCGAGGTATTTTTTTTTTTATCAGAAAGCTATTTTTTTATTAACTTGAGTATTTCTTATATACATTTTGAGTGTTATTCCCTTTCCCGGTTTCCGGGCAAACATCACCCTCCCCCCTCCCCTTCTTTATGGGTGTTCCCCTCCCCATCCTCCCCCCCTTGTCGCCCTCCCCCAACAATCTAGTTCAGTGGGGGTTCAGTCTTAGCAGGACCCAGGGCTTCACCTTCCACTGGTGCTCTTACTAGGATATTCATTGTTACCTATGAGGTCAGAGTCCAGGGTCAGTCCATGTATAGTCTTTAGGTAGTGGCTTTGTCCCTGGAAGCTCTGGTTGTTTGGCATTGTTGTACATATGGGGTCTCGAGCCCCTTCAAGCTCTTCCAGTTCTTTCTCTGATTCCTTCAACGGGGGTCCTATTCTCAATTCAGTGTTTTGCTGCTGGCATACACCTCTGTGTTTGCTGTATTCTGGCTGTGTCTCTCGGGAGAGATCTACATCCGGCTCCTGTCGGTCTGCACTTCTTTGCTTCATCCATCTTGTCTAATTGGGTGGCTGTATATGTATGGGCCACATGTGGGGCAGGCTCTGAATGGGTGTTCCTTCTGTGTCTGTTTTAATCTTTGCCTCTCTATTCCCTGCCAAGGGTATTCTTGTTCCCCTTTTAAAGAAGGAGTGAAACATTCACATTTTGATCATCCGTCTTGAGTTTCATTTGTTCTAGGCATCTAGGGTAATTCAAGCATTTGGGCTAATAGCCACTTATCAATGAGTGCATACCATGTGTGTTTTTCTGTGATTGGGTTACCTCACTCAGGATTATATTTTCCAGTTCCGACCATTTGCCTACGAATTTCATAAGGTCATTGTTTTTGATAGCTGAGTAATATTCCATTGTGTAGATGTACCACATTTTCTGTATCCATTCCTCTGTTGAAGGGCATCTGGGTTCTTTCCAGCTTCTGGCTATTATAAATAAGGCTACGATGAACATAGTGGAGCACGTGTCTCTTTTATATGTTGAGGCATCTTTTGGGTATATGCCCAAGAGAGGTATAGCTGGGTCCTCAGGTAGTTCAATGTCCAATTTTCTGAGGAACCTCCAGACTGATTTCCAGAATGGTTGTACCAGTCTGCAATCCCACCAACAATGGAGGAGTGTTCCTCTTTCTCTGCATCCTCGCCAGCATCTGCTGTCACCTGGTTTTTGATCTTAGCCATTCTCACTGACACCGAGGTATTTTTTTTTATATTATTTGGGACTATTGTGATGGGTGCCATTTTCATAATTTCCTTCTCAGCCTGTTTATTCTTTGAGTACAGGAAGGCTACTGATTTGTTTGTCTTAATTTTATACCAAGGCACTTTGCTGAAGTTGTTTACCAGGTTTAGTAGTTCTCTGGTGAGACTTTTGGGTTTCACTTAAGTATATGATCTTATCATCTGCAAATAATAATATTTTGACTTCTTCCTTTCAAATTGGCATCCACTTTGACCTCCTTTTTTTTGTCTGATTGCTCTGGCTAGGACTTGGAGTACTATTTTTAATAAGTAGGGAGAGAATAGGCACCCTTGTCTCGTCCCTGATTTTAGTTAGATTGATTCAAATTTCTCTCCATTTAGTTTAATGTTAACTACTGGTTTGCTCTATATTACTTTTACTATGTTTAGGCATCAGCCTTGAATTCCTGATCTTTCCAGGACTTTTATCATGAAGAGGTGTTGAATTTTTTCAAATGCTCTCTCAGCATCTAATGAAATGATCATGTTTTTTTTTTCTTCTCCTTTGAGTTTGTTTACACAGTAGATTATGTTGATGGATTTCCATATATTGAACCATGATTGACAATTGATTTGATGTTCTCTTAGATTCAGTTTGGGAGAATTCTTTTAAGTATTTTTATGTAAATATTCACAAGGGAAATTAGTCTGAAGTTCTCTTTCTTTGTTGTGTCTTTGTATGGTTTAGATGTAAGCATAATTGTACTTTCTAGATGGAATTAGGCAATGTTCTGTCTGTTTCTATTTTGTGGAATAGTTTGGATATTATTGGTTTGAGGTCTGTTATGAAGGTCTGATATATTTCTGCACTAAACCCATATGGTCCTGGACAATTTTTGGCTGGGAGACTTTTAATAACTGATTCTTCTTTGGAGTTATGGGGTTATTTAGGTGGTTTATCTGTTCCTGATTTAATTTTGGTACCTATTATTAGTTTAGAAAATTGTCCATTTCCTCCAAATTTTTCAGTTTTGTTGAATATATGCTTTTGTAGGAGCATCTGATGATTTTTTGAATTTGCTCAGATTCCATTGTTATGCCTCCCCTTTCCTTTCTGATTTTGTTACTTTGGATATACTCTCTTTGTCCTTTGGTTAGTCTGGTTAGGGTTGATATAGCTTGTTGATTTACTCAAAGAACCAGCTCCTGGTTTTGTTGTTTATTTTTATACTCCTTTTTGTTTTTACTGGGTTGGTTTCATCCCTGAATTTGATTATTTCCTGCCTTTCACTACTCTTGGTTGTATTTATTTCTTTTTGTTTTGGACCTTTTAGATGTGCTGTCAAGCTGCCAACCTATGCTAGCTCCTGTTTCTTTTTGGAGGCACTCACAGTTATGATTTTTTTCCTCTTAGCACTGCTTTCATCATGTTTTGGTATGCTTTGCATTCATTTCCATTAAATTCTAAAAAGTCATTAATTTCTTTCTTCATTTCTTTCTTGACCATATTATCATTGAGTAGACCATTTTTCAACTTTCATGTATATATGGGGTTTCTGTCATTTTTTTGTTATTGATGATCAATTTTAATTTGTGGCAATCTGAGAGGATGCATGGGATTATTTCTATCTTCCTCTATCTGTTGAGGCCTGTTTTGTGGCCAATTATATGGTCAATTTTGGGGAGCGTACCATTGAAGTGCTGAGAAGAAATTATATCCTTTTGCTTTAGGATGAAACGTTTTATAAATATCTGTTAAATCCATGTGGATCATAACTTCTTTTAGTTTCTCTATTTTTCTGTTTAATTTCTGTTTTCATTGTTTTTTAATGAGAGTAGTGTGTTAAAATCTCCTATTATTGTGTGAGGTGTAATGTGTGCTTTGAACTTTAATGAATATAGGTGCCCTTGCATTGCAGCATAGATATTTATGATTGGGAGTTCATCATGTTGCATTTTTCCTTTGATAAATATGACGTGTCCTTTCTCATCTTTTTTGATTACTTTTGTTTGAAAGTTGATTGTATTCAATATTAGAACAGACACTCCAGCTTATTTCTTCAGACTATTTGCTTGTAAATTTGTTTTCCAGCCTTTTACTCTGAGGTAGTGTCTGTCTTTGTCTCTGAGCAGTGTTTCCTGTATGTATCAAATTGCTGGGTCCTCTTTACACATCCAGTCTATTAGTCTATTAGGGAATTGAGTCCATTGATGTTAAGAGATATTAAGGAATAGTGATCGTTGCTTCCTGTTAATTTTGTTGTTAGAGGTGGAAATATGTTTCTGTTGCTCTCTTCTTTTGGGTTACTTTCTTTCTTTACTTTCTTGCTTTTGCAAGGGTATAGTTTCATTCCCTGTGTTGGAGTTTTCCACCTATTATCCTTTGTAGGGATGAATTTGTAGAAAGATATTGTGTTAAATTTTGTTTTGTCATGGAATATCTTGGTTTCTCCATCCATGTTATTGAGAGTTTTGCTGGATGTAGTGCCCTAGGCTAGCCTTTGAGTTCAATTAGGGTTTGCATGACATCTGCCCAAGACCTTCTGGTTTTCATAGTCTCTGGTGAGAAGTCTGGTATAATTCTGATAGGTCTGCCTTTATATGTTACTTGACATTTTCCCCATACTGCTTTTAATATTCTTTCTTAGTTTTGTGCATTTGGTGTTTTGAGTATTATGTGATAGGGGGATTTGTTTTCTTGTCCAATCTATTTGGAGTTCTGTATTCTTCTTTTATATTTATGGGCATCTCTTTCTTTAGGTTACAGAAGCTTTCTTCTACAATTTTGTTGAAGATATTTACTGGCCCTTTAAATTGGGATTCTTACTGTCTTCTATACTTATTATACTTAGGTTTGATCTTCTCAATTTGTCCTGGATTTTCTGTATGTTTTGGGCTAGGAGCTTTTTGTGTTTTACATTATCTTTGATGGGTATATCAATGTTTTCTATGGTATCTTCTGCCTCTGAGATTCTCTCTTCAATCTCTTATATTCTGTTGTTTATCCTTGTGTCTATGAGTCCAGATCTCTTTCCTAGGTTTCCTAACTCCAGGCTCATCTCCCTTTGTATTTTCTTTACTGTTTCTACTTCCATTTTTAAATCCTGATTTTTTTTTCAATTCCTTCACCTGTTTGAATGTGTGTTCCTATAATTCTTTAAGGAATTTTTGTGTTTACTCTTTAAGGCCTTCTACTTGTTTACCTGTGTTGTCCTATATTTCTTTAAGGGAGTTATTTATGTCCTTCTTAAAGTCCTCTATCATCATCATGAGCTGTGATTTTAAATATAAATCTTGCTTTTCTGGTTTGGTTATCCAGGACTTTCTGTGTTGGGAGAAATGGCTTCTGGTGTTGCCATGTAGTCTAGGTTCCTGTGCTTGTCTCTTGACATGTGGTTTTCTCAGGTATTAGTTGGTCTTACTGTCTTTGACTAGAGCTTGTCTTTTCTGTGGGCCTGGGAGTCTGTGAGCCTGTGATTTTTGCAGTGAGAGCATCCTAGCAGAGTATCTCTCTGTAGGCAGATTTTGTGTCTGAGGGCTGTGGAGCAGTCCTGGTTCTGGGCAAAAATGGAGAGTGGAAAGGCGTTTGAGCATTTTACAGGGAAATAAGAATGGGCTAATTTCCATTCTTCTACATGATGACCTCCAATTGAACCAGCACCATTTGTTGGATATACTGTCTTTTTCCCACAATGGATGGTTTTAGCTTCTTTGTTAAAGATCAAGTGACCATATATATGTAGGTTCATTTCTAGATCTTCAATTCTATATTAATTTAATTGTGAATTCTATTGTTTCCCTAATTTCTTCCTCAGCCTGTTTATCCTTTGAGTAGAGGAAGGCTACTGATTTGTTTGAGTTACTTTTATATCCAATTACTTTGTTGAAATTTCTTTTCAACTGTAGTTCTTTGGTGGAATTTTTGGGGTCACTTAAATATACTATCATATCATCTGCAAATAGTGTTATTTTGACTTCTTACTTTCCAATTTATATCCCTTTGAGGATTCAAAAAATATACCTTCTTATTTTACACACACACACACACACACACACACACATGCACACGCACACACACACACACAGATACGCATACATACACACACTTAATGAAATATTTGCTATGTTACTAAATTTACTTCTATCTCCTTACTGACTTTTTTCTTTTTGTTCTTTCATTGCCTTACTGAACTTGATTAATTTTCTATATTCACTTCCATTTCATTTATTGACTTTAATTACAGGCAGCTATTGTTTGTTGTCAATCTTTTAAATACACATTTACATTTTCAAATATGGTCCGATTTCTGAAATATGATTTAATTTTTGATTGAGGTGTATTTATTTTTTTCTTTGGATGCCTTGAAATAAAATTCTTTTGCTGTAATATATTTATTTAAATAATAAACATCTCTCTTAGCCTTTAACACCTGGCATTGTTTAAGGGAAAAGATTCACATAATATACAATGAGAAATTCTAATAATTTTCAAAAAATTCTAAGGTTGTGCTTTTTTTAATTATAAATATATACTTTAATCAGGATAATTTCACTGAGCACTTTCTCCTTGCTTGTCAAAACTCTAAGCACTTATTTTTTTTATAGCTTATGTGCAGATACACTGCTCTGATATGCATATGCAATGACCACTTCTGATATAGGTAGCTTCTAAATAAGGATAGCATTTTTTTAACAGTTTAAATTAGGTAAGACCTGCACCATTCTTCTAGGTGTCCACAGATTACTCAGAAAATCCAGAACATGATCAATTTTTTATTACCTTCTCAAGAAAAAATCCAAAGGGTACAGAATTTTTCAGTGTCTGTATTTGATTGATGGGAGGGGCAGTATGAATGAACATAGTGATTGCTACCATAATTTTTCTGTTTTGTTTAAATCCTTTCTAGCTTTGTGTTCAGTTGTTTTGAAGAATGTATGCATAGGTGTGCTTTTCCATACATTATTGGTAATTTGGTAATACTAGAAACCTATATATTCTTAGTATGTTATCATATTAAATTCATTTATGTGAACTCCTTTCATAAATCCAGATTGTTACTCCTTCTAACCTTCCCGGGATTCTCATCACCCTCTTTATCCTGACTTGTCATCCTTCTTCTCTTTTCCTAGTATCCTTCTTGTTTCCCTGAGCTTTTCTTTCTTGTTAATAGAGATATTTAGAAGAACAGACAGATATTTTGCCTTCTATAAGGAATTTATATTTTAGTAGACTTGATGGCATTTCTATTTTGTGCAAAATAACATAGAGACATAAGCAGTCATATGGAATCAATGTTGACTACTTCACTACCTACTAAAAGAAGAAAATTTGTCCAGCTTTAGTAAATAAAGTAACAACTAACTACATTAATAACTTGTTCTGTCTGAACTTAAAGTCACACTCTTTTCTATATTATCTTGACCCAGAGAATTTAAAGGGAAATGATAGATAAGATCCTGCTTTTCTTTCAGAAGCCCGAAGCTAAGATATGGTACATTTTATTTGCCAGACAGAAAATATAACTTTAATGTACTCTTTTTATGAATCACAATGTTAGAAGGCCTGTTGATATCTGATTAATACCACTAACATGCATAACCACCATTAATAGTCTCTCCTCATTAAATGCCACGTCAACCTCCTTTGCCTCTTCTTCTTGTCTCCTCCTTTTGCCTAGTTTTCGGATTGTTTCTCAATAGATTTCTTGGACTCTTGTCTCTTGTTCTGTTGGAGAGAATACTCTATTGGTGAAAAAGAATTCATTCCATTCTCTCTCCCTCTACCTCTGCCTCCCCCATTCCCACTCCTTTCCTCCCCCCTCTGTCTCTGTCTCCTGTTTCTGTCTGTTTATCCCTCTCGGTGTATATGTCTCTATGTGTGTCTTTGTCTGTGTATGTGTGTGTGCATAGAGAATATGAAATTGTTCTTAGTACATCTCATTACACAGTGGCCTGGATAGTCACTATATAGCTCCCTTTCCATTTCTTACATCCATTTTCCATTTTATCATATTATCTTATTTCAGTGTATATACTTTTGATAAAACAATGCTGCTTGCGTATTTTTTCAGATGTTAATTATATGCTAGATTTATACCGTTTTCATGTTTCAGGCTTTAATTTTGCCCAAATTTAAAACCAAGAATATGTATGTATGTATGTATGTATGTATGTATGTATGTATGCATTTGGCTGGTTGATAGGTTTTGAGACAGATACTTACTTTGCATCTCATTCTGGCCTGAAATAAATTTGTTATGTACACTGAGCTGGCATTGAATATTTATTCCTCCAAACTCACCCTGCTGACTGCTAGAATGACAATATTGCAGCATCAGGACTTCTCTAAAACCATACTTTTAGAAACATTTGTTCTTTTTTGCCCCAATGAAGAACATTTTATAAATTTTCACAAAGGAAATTATTCAAATCTACTTAAAGACCTTCTGCTCTAACCATCACTTTCAGAATAATTTGAAGTTTTCATAATCATTATGAATAACAGCATCAAACTCTGCAGGATCTTCTATCCAACTGTTTTCAATAGAGTTTTAAATTTTCTCATTGTAAAACCAACCTTCTGTCACCTAAGATTTGGTATTTCAATTGCCTACTCATTAATTTAGTTAATTGGTTTTGGAATTCATTCTTCATTAGTAAGGAAGCAAATGGCAGAAGCACTACAATGTCACTTTTGTTATTTTGTGCTATTTAGCTGAGATTTTCATCACACTTTTATTTCCATATATATGTATGTGTGTGTATATATGCCTATGTGAAGAACAATTTTTCAAATGTAAAAAGCTGAATTCATTTAAAGAAAATACAAATACCTGCTATATTTCTTTCTTGTAGGACTTTAAATTTCAGTGCCAGTGCTTAAGATAATTTAGACTTCATCAAATGTCAATAGAGGGAAGTGAATCCCTATTGCTTAGGAAACCCTGATTAGATTTTAAAGATGTATACATCTGTTGTTTGATGAGTGGCTAGGCAATTAGAGCTGAAAGAAAACTTGTCACTGAAATCAACTAGAAAAAAAATATAAACACAAGTAAAACAGAATTATCTAAATTAAACTGATTTCATTTTGGTTAATATCAGGTGACTTGTTGGTGTTGACCATATTCATTTGGTATAAAAGTAAATACTATTTATGGAACACATACTGATACACATCTACTGGGTAGTGTTTTTGTAAAATTAAGTTTTGTCTCACTAGTATTGATATAATTTGTACCCAGGAAAATCTCTTTGAAAAGTCATATATTGTCTGTATAGCCATACTAAAATATAGATATATTGCTAATATTTTGTTTTATTTGAATAAATTTTCAACCCTTCATTAAACAAATATCTATGGAATATCTATTATTCAAATTATCATTATTATTCATATTATTCACCATTCCTACATAGTAAAATATTTATATCCAGATAAGAAAAGTGATAAATATTTATAATAACACAAAATAATATATTTATTGTATATCTATCAAATCTTTGGAAATTTTGCCAAAAATTTCCACTAAGAAATGCTAAGATGTGGCTAAGATAAATATTACAACAGTGTTTAAGTTTCATAGTTTTAGTATACATTTGAAGACAAGAGAAATATCCACATCATTAGATGGAGCGTGGTGTAACATAGGATGTTCCCAGATGGTAGATTCTCTAACAAAACATACATCAAGCCTTTTAGGCAGCTACAGAAATAAACAGGGAAGTTTGTGTTGGTGTCCAAAATATTTTCTTGAGTGAGGACATATGAAGGCATTCATACTGTTGGATATCCAAGTTTGTATGTGACCATGATATATTTTATTAGATTTATGTTCATTATAGAATTTTAAGGAAGTGTCAATTATCAGTAAGATGCTTATTATACCACAAGTTCCTTACTGGTAATATGAGATTTTTTTTAAGGAAACATAATGGTTTCAATATTAGAGTATATGTATAGTCTTTATATTTACAAACTTGTAAATATATTTCAAGAATGAGAAACATCTGAAGAAAACAAAATGTAAAAAGAATATTAACTGATAACTTTTGTTTAAGCAATCATTTTCGATCACAGTAGAAAAAATTCTTTTCAATTTATACTTTGTGCTATCATCTTTTTATGAACATTATGAAGGAAATAAGGAAGTGATATATTGTGTATCTACAGTACTAGTGTACTTTAATATACCATGGAACTGGAACATTAAATAATAATGTTGGTGGTGGGGAAAGCAATTAGCCATAAGAATGCTATGCAATAATATGGATTATTCTATGACCACAATGAAGTTGAAAGTTGCACACACTATTTTTGTCTACTTCCTGTATCCTACAATGAGAACTATCTAGCAGATTATAATCAATATTTACAATAAATTTGTGGAACATATATTCAGACACTTAAATACCAAACCCTGGAAATAGCAGAAGGGGGTTTATAAAAGATTAGCTATAGATGAAAAGCACCAGAAAGAAAAGAAAGGAATTGGGACTACATTTTTCAACACACACACACACACACACACACACACACACACACACACACACACACACATGCACACAGAGTAATATGATTGAACAATAAAAGTCTCCATTTCATATACGGTCAAGGAAGATCAGCAAAGTGCCTATAGATATCTCCAAATCAGTTTGCATAAATTCAGTACTAAAAGTAGTAAATTAAAAAAGCTTTTCAAACTCTTCATAGGATAAAGAGTTGTCAAGGGTGAGTACTAGAATGTACTATACACTCATAAGAGTTTGATAAATAATAATTTAATAAAATATATAATTAATAATGTAACTTAGGAAGGTAAGAAAATCAATACACTATTCTGAGAGGGTGAAAGAATGATAGGCTTCATTTAGCAACATGCTATGTGTCAAATAATAAATTCTTAATAGGAAATAGCAAACAGTCATTGGAAGTTTTGAAAACGTACAACAGGGGTTGAAAATATGTATGTATAAAATCTGGATATATATCTTACCAGCTTTGTCAGTTACTGAATATTTGTCAGGTCTCTTCAGCTCAGATTTTATAGCATAAAACAGCTACAAATCATACAGAAACAAAAACATGTCTGAAAAATTTTATGTACATAGTCTGACATTTGAATTCCATAAAATTTTCACAAGCCATCACATTCTCCTTTCTATTTAAACAATTAAAATATAAAAAATGGTCATTTTTAGCTTATCACTTCAAAAAAGTAATTGTTGATATACTATATGGACCGTGGTTTACTGACCCCTTATTCAGACAATGGATGTCACTAAAAGAATGCTTAAAATTATTTTACAAATAAAAACAATGGAACTTAAGATTCATAGTTACTGTGGTGTTTATTGAAGAATCTTAATTTTCCTTTCAGAAATGTTTCTCTATTGGCTTCTAATATAAATATTTGGTCAGAGAAAAATTAATATCATATTCAAGTTTTCTCAATCAAGTGTATTATTCTTTCCATGATTTGTTCAAATATTAGAAATATTTGCTTCTCTGGTTTTAATATTTGAGTTCTGAGAACACTAAAGGAACAGGAGAGACTTTATTAGAAAGTTTTATGATTGCATAAACATCTACAAGGCTTGAAATAATAATAAAATATAATTGTTTTGTTTTAAGTGGAATATAAGTTCTAAAATTTATATGCTGCAAAAATTTAAATACATTCCTACATTTATATTTACCAAAACATTAATTTGAATGTTTCTCCTTTTATATAGCATTTATAATATTGCATGTACAGTCCCAAATAATGTTTAATTTTCTCTTGTTCAAGTGAATATAACATTATCTTTTGTATCTTAGTCATATATGTTGGCAGTTAATACAAGACATCATACTTTACTTTTTATGAACAAATTAAAATATATGGATTTATTTTCTTTTGTAGTTATTCAGTCATTAACTATAATAATTTACTGTAGCCAGTATTTTATGTGTCCAAAATGTTAATCTGAAAAGTTTCATAGTCTTCACCGGCTGCCAAAGAAATCTGAGTCAAAAGTGTTGAAGGTTTATAATGATAAAAGTTGTAAATTAGACCAAAATTGTATTGTAGAACTGTAAAATTCAATGTGTTCTAGCAACAAATGCTCTACAAATTAGAATGATATTGGAGATAATTACCATGAATTCTTAGTGGTTTTACTGATTTAAAAATATTCTCAGATAACATCAATCAATGCAATTCAGAAACCATAGACTACAAAAGATCAACACACATGAGTATTGAAATCCATTGCACTCATCTATGTATACACAAATAATCAATGTTCTATGCCATAAAAGTCCTCAACTCTATCCATATTGGAAACAAATTAAATAGCTGTTTGGGTTTCTACAACAAATAGCCTTTACTATGTTCTTGAATTTAATTTCTCATTTATTACAAAAGTTATTTTGAAATCTTTAAAGTGTCTTTCCCTTCAAGAATTTTTTGACTAGTTAATGAGGCTATAACTGGTAGGATTCTGACAATAAATCAATAAGAATAATTCAGGTGACTTTGCTTCATTAAATTTTGTGAGACTATATATGCTAGAGATGGAATATAATGTAAAATTGGTCTTGTTGCTCAAGTTACTAGCAATATAGAAAAGCAGTTCAATTTCCAATATTCCTATGATGGTTGGAGATACTGTCAAGCCACAAAGGCAGACATCCTTTATGTGCAATCTCTTATAATCCATTTGTACTGACAAGTGATAATGAAACACTCTAGAGGGCTCCTCTTCAAGTTCTTACCAAACTAAAAATGTGCATTTTCTTGAGTCCTGGAGATAGGAAAAAATCATCCTACAATAATTGAGACTATTCCTACAGGAGGGAGCTGGAAGGAGTCCATTCAATTAGTTTGCAAGACTACATAGGAGAAAAGCAGATAGAGGCTAATCTTTGATGAAAAAAGTAAAGACAATTTATAATAAATACTTATACTTATCCATTAGAAGTTTTATTAAGTGATTTACAGGAACAGTTTTCTTCTACTTTAAGTATAAAAAATCTTGTGTTTTATAAATATTCTATCACTCCCAGAACAGTATTATTTCACAAAAGACAAAATAAAGGAATAAATAAATAAAAAGTAAAAAGAAAACATCTTTACTTGTGTTGGCGATTAATCTTCTAAACATTTAGAAAATATAGGACAGATAATGTTGCTAATGTTTGGAAACTGGGTTTGTTTTTAAATAATATATGAAACATACTAAAACTCAGGAGTTATTAGATAATTTAGTATAATATATTATATTATTTATGATATAAAAATCTAAAGTTGGTAAATATTCAATTAAAATGACAGTTCTTAAAATTTAATATACTACAGCAATTAATCAAAGGATAAAATATGTCGTAATTTAGAAATTTCTAGCTAGTGAACACAATAAAATTTATTTCATTGTCATAGTTCCACTTTTAATTTTCTGGATAGAGAAATAGGGGGTATTGTGTCTCCAGATGATTTCGTACAGAAAATTCTAGACTCATAATTTGTTTAAAGATTCTGATTCTAAAACCGGTTAGGACAAAAACATTAAACTGGGACTGATTTCTACAATAAACAGTTTAAGAGAGAAAACTGTTGTCAGAAAGCAAGACATTTAAACCCAAACAATAGGGTAATTCACAAACAAATCAAGATCTATCTATCTATCTAATTATTCTAATATATCCTATAATATTAGCGAATGTAGGAAAATTAGATAGGTAGAAAGGTAATAATAATAATCAATTCAGTAATGTTAATTTAAACACATAAGAAGGTACTTAAGGAAAAAGCTCACAGGGTAAAGACAGGAAACATATAAATATAAAAATGGGGAAATGTTAATTTATGTAATGTATAAATGTATCTAGTGAAACCAAGGCCGATAAAAGGTGAGAAAAATAAGAACCCATAAAATACCAAAGAAACTACAACCTGCTCATCTCTTTAAATGTAATCTATGCTTCTCCTATCAAACTATGTATTTAGGGATAAAATGAGAAGTTGTGAAAAGCAGTGGTGAAGGCTAAAAAGAAAATACCTCATGTGGTAATGAATATATTTGCTGAGATCTTTGCCTACTGATCAGGCAAAGAAAGGGGACTCTGTAAATTAAAACTTAACTTCCATCCACACCATTAGAGAATTTTCATATTCATTCCTGATTATGTGCAGTTATTGACATTGAGGTTTATTGTAAGAGCACAATGCTGGTGCCAATATTGGAGAATGTGCTTAAGAGTTGAGTTCCAATTGTAACCTACAGATACTTCTTTAATTATGTCAGACATTTTTTGAGTTTTAGGGTTTCATGAAGCTTTTTATATTTTAGTCATGTTGGTTTTTCTGAGGAGCTACTGCTGCATACCTAGCTCCATTATGTTTCTAACAAGTGATCAAGAGTAAAAGGCTGACTATGATACGAGATTCCTGTACCATATTTCTACACTTCCAAGAGCACATTCAAATTAGAGAAAAGAAATGAATCTGGGCAGTCTTCACTATACATATTCTATTAATTTATGCTCTTCTGTCAAAGGTGTACTATAAATATTATTTTCTTCTTTATGATTTCCAGGTTTGGAAGCTGTAATTAACAATTCCAAAAACTAACCAAACAAAAGCCAAACAAAAACCAAACAACATTATATATGATTTTATCTGTAATTTTTATGTGTCACTCAAACATGTACATCTCTTTTTTCATATTCTTCATACTTGAAGATAGTTTGTTTTCTCTATATATTGAGTATTTACCAATGCTGTGTAATTTTAATAATTAATTTTTAATATGCATTGACTATATACAAAGACTGAAGAAAGAAGGATAAAATGGATAAGAAATGATGAAACAATAGAAGGAATTGAATCATGTGAAGACTTTGTTACACATTGTTTATTCTCAAAGCTGTGGTGGGAAACTGGAAGAATGAATCCAACAAATGAGGTTCACTAGAATCTTGTGCAAGAGGAAACTTTATTCAGAGTGTCAAATGATTTCTATTCTGAAGTGTAAAAAGAATGTCATGAGTAAAGTACAGAATCATAAGGTTCATGTGGCAAAAAACATGATTTTATATAAAAATGTACATAAACAAGAAATAATAGATAATTGTAATGGATTATCTGAAGTAAACTCATTTCTAAAGACTACACCTAGTAGGGACACAAAACCACATTCCAAGAACAATTTTATGCTTTGAAGAAACTGAAGTCACAAGACCCTTTTCACCTTTTTTTTTTGAGTTTTCTCAAAAGAACTCAGAATTATTCTCATAGGACTCCAGTCTAGTATCATGTGAACCAAGGAGATTTCAAATGTTAATGAATTAAAAGAAAAGAAAAAAGAATAGAGCAAACTTAAGTAATGTTTCCTGAAATAACTTTGGTTAAATATGCTTATGCCTAAATATACTACCATCTTATCTATTTCTAGGCAGTAATTATATTGTATATTACAAGAGCATTTTCAAGATTTGGATTTTATTATCATGCTTTATTTACTTGAATGCCTTATTTTTAGAACCATGTGTGTCCTCGTAGGTCTGGGTTACCTCATTCAGGATTACCTTTCCACCTTCTGATATCTTCCTCAATTTCTTCCTTCAGTCTTGAAGTTCTTGTCATGCAGATCCATAACTTGCTTGGTTAGAGTTGCACAAAGTATTTTATAGTATTTGTGACTGTGGTGAAGGGTACTGTTTCCCTAAATTCTTTCTCAGCCTGCACATTGCTTGTATAGAAAGTATCTAATAATTTCTTTAGTTTATTTTTATCCATGCACTTTGCTGAAGGTATTTATGAGTCATAAGATTTCTCTGGTGGAATTTTGTGGTGACTTATGCATACTGTCATTATATCATTTGTAAATAGTGATACTTTGACTTCGTCTAAGTTTTACCTTCTTGATCTCCTTAATTGTATTATTGGTCTAGCTAGAACTTCAAGTACTATATTGAAAATGTATGGGGAGAGTGTACAGCCTTGTCTTCCCTGCTATTTTAGTGGAAATGATTTAAGGTCCTCTTCATTTAATTTGATGTGGCTATTGACTTACTGACTATTGGTTTATTGTCTTTAGGTATTGCCATTTTAGTCCTGAACTTTTCAAGACTTTTATCATGAAGGGGTGTTAGATTTTGTCAAATGATTTTCTGCATCTAGTGAAAAGATCATGTGCTTGTATGTGTGCATGTTTTCTTTCAGTTTGTTTACATTGTGGATTATGTTGGGGTATTTTTGTATGTTGATGCACCCTTGCATCCCTTGGATGAAGTCTACTCGACCATGGTGAATGAAGTTTTTGGTGTGTTCTTGGATTAAGTTTGCAAGTATTTTATTGAGTATTGTTGCATCAATGTTCATAAGGGTAACTATTACCTCATAGACTAAGTTTGGAAGTATTCCTTCTGTTTCTATTTACTCAACAGTTTGAAGAGTGTTGACATTAGCTCTTCTTTGAATGTCAATTCTACACTAAAACCATCTGGCCAGGGCCTTTTTGGTTGAGAGACATATGATGACTTCTACTTCCTTAAGGTATATAGCACTATTTAGATAGTTTATGTTGATCTTGACTTAGCTTTGGTAATTGGTATATGTATCAGACATTTCATTTATATTTTCCAATTTTGTGGCGTACAAGCTTTTGAAGTAGGACATAATGATTCTTTGTATTTCCTCAGTATCTGTTGTTATGTCTCTGTTTTTTGTTTCTTATATTGATAATTTGAGTACTGTCTCTCTGCCTTGCAGTAAGTTTGGCTAAAGATTTTTCTATGTTGTTGACTTTCTCAAAGAACCAGCTCTTGGTTTTGTTAACTCTTTATATTGTTCATTTTGTTTATAATAGATCAATTTTAGACATGAGTTTGATTATTTCCTGCTATCTACTCTTTCTGGATTAATTTGTTTCTATTTTGTTTGTTTGTTTGTTTGTTTCTAGAGCCTTCAAATGTGCTTTTAATTCACTACTATGAGAACTATCCAATTTCTTATTGAGGGTGTTTAGTCTTATGAACTTTCCTTTTAGCACTGCTTTCATAATGTCCCTATGTTTGGGTATGTAGTACCCTCATTTTCACTGAATTCTAGAAATTGTTTAATTGCTTCCTTTATTTCTTCTCTCTCCCAGTGAACTTTGAGTAGAAAATTGTTCACTTTCCACCAATATGTAGGCTTTCTGTTGTTTGTGCTTTTGGAGTCCATCTTTAATCTGTTGTGATCTCAGGAGATTGACTGGGTAATTTCAATTTCTTGTAACTGGTGAGTATTGGTTGTGATCAAATATATGGTGAATTTGGTAGAAAGTTCTATGAGAGGCTGGGAAAAAAGCATATTCTTTTGTGGCTTGCGGCACGCTTTATTGATATTTGTTCTGTTCATCTGAATCAAAACCTTTGTTAGTTTTGTTATGTCTCTGCTTATTTTCTCTTTCAATGACATGTCTATTGGTGAGAGCGGGTGTTGTGTTTTCCTACTGTTACTGTGCAGGGTTCAATGTGTGATTTAAAATTTAGTAATGTTTCTTTTACAAATGTGGAGGTCCATTTAGGGAATAGATGTTTATCATTGAGATGCACTAGTTTATTTTTACTTTGATGAAACATGAAGTGTCCTTCCCCACCTCTTTTGATTATTTTTGTTGAAAGTCATTTTTAGTACATATTATAATAGCTAGTCCAGCTTGTTTCTTGGGACCATTTGCTTGGAAAACCTTTTTATATCCCTTTATACTGTGATTAATGACTATCTTTGTTGCTGAGATATGTTTATTTTGTAGGCAGCAGAAAAATTGATTCTGTTTATGTATCCATTCTATTAGTCTGTATTGTTCGATTGAGGAATTAATTCCACTGATGCTGAGAGATATTAAAGACATCTCATGACTTTTGATACCTGGAAATTTGGTTATAGATTTATGAGTGTGTGTGTGTGTGTGTGTGTGTGTGTGTGTGTGTATTTGTATATTCCTCTTCTATTGTTTTTTAATTGGATTTTTAAAAATTATATTTCAAATGTTATTCTCCTTCCTCATTTCCTGGAAATCAGCCCCCTATCCCCTTGCCCTACCTCTTCTCCATAAGGGTATTCCCATCCCCATCCACACACCTTCATGCCACCCCTCCCTCAACATTCCACTACACTGGAGGTCCAACCTTGGCAGGTCAAAGGGTCTCTCCCTCCACCAGTGCCCAACAAGGCCACCCTCTGCTGTATATGCAACTGGAGCCATGGGTCAGTCCATCTACTGACTTTGGGTAGTGGTTTAGTCCCTGAGAGCTCTGGTTGGTTGGCATTGTTGTTCTTATGGGGTTATAAGCCCTTTCAGCTCTTTAAATCCTTTCTCTAATTCCTCCAACAGTGGTCCAGTTCTCATTTCAATGGTTTGCTGCTAGCATTCGCCTTTATATTTAACATGCACTGGCTGTATCTCTAAGGAGAGATCTTTATTCAGTTCCCCTCAGCATGCACTTTCTTAGCTTCAACAATCTTATCTAGTTTTGGTGGCTATATATATATAGGCTACATGTGGGGCAGGCACTGAGTGGCTGATCCTTCAGTTTCTGCTGCAAACATTGCCTCCATATACTTTCCTATGAATATTATTGTTCCACATTTTAAGAAGAGATAAAGCATCCACATTTTGGTCATCCTTCTTCTTGAGCTTCATGAGGTCTGTGGATTGTATGTTGGGTAATTCAAGTTTTTGAGCTAATATACATTTTTCAATGAGCGAATACCATGTGTGTTTTTCTGTGGTTACCTAGTTCATTCCATTTGCTTATGAACTTCATGAAGTCATTGTTTTTGATAGATGAATCGTACACCATTGTGCAGACGTACCATACTTTTTGTGTCAATTCCATTGTTCAAGGGGATCTGTGTTCTTTCAAGCTTTTAGCTATTATAAAAAAGGCTGCTATGAACATAATGGAGGACATATCTTTGTTTTATGTTGGAGCATCTTTTTGGTATATGTCCAGGAGAAGTATAGTTGGATCCTCGGGTAGTACAATGTCCAATTTTCTGAGGAAACTCCATACTGATTTCCAGAGTGGTTGTACCAGTTTTCAATCCCACCAACAATGGAGGAGTGTTCCTCTTTCTCCACACACTACCCAGCATCTGTAGTCACCTGAGTTAATCTTTGCCATTCTTACTGGTGTGAGATGGAATCTCAGGGTTGTTTTGATTTGCCTTTCTTGGATGACTAAGGATGTTGAGCATTTCTTTAGGAACGTCTCGATCATTTGATATTCCTTAGCTGCGAATTCTTTATTTAGCTCTATACCGAATTTTAATAGGATTATTTGGCTCTATAGAGTCTAATTTCTTGATTTCTTTGTATATTTTGGATATTAGACTTCTATCAAATGCAGGAATGTTAAAGATCTTGTCACAATCTGTTGGTTTCTGTTTTGTCCTAATGACAGTGTCCTTTGCCTTACAGAAGCTTTCCAGTTTTATGAGGTCCCATTTGTCCATTCTTCATCTTAGAGCATGAGCCATTATTGGTGTTTTGTTCAGGAAATTTTCTCCAGTGCCCATGTGATCTAGATTCTTCCCCACTTTTTTCTTTAATAGTTTGAATGTATCTGGTTTGATGTGGAGGTACTTGATCCACTTAGACTTAAGCTTTATATAGGGTGATAAGAATGGATGGAATTGCATTCTTCTTCATGATGACCTCCAGTTGAACCAGCACCATTTGTCAAAAATGCTATCTTTTTCCCTACTGGATAGTTTTAGCTCCTCTGTCAAAGATCAGTGACTATAGGTGTGTGATTGCATTTCTGTCTCTTCAATTCTATTCCACTGATCTACCTGCCTGTCTCTGTACCAATTCCAGATTTTTATCACTATTGCTCTGTAATACTGCTAGAGGTCAGGGATTCCACCAGAATTCTTTTATTGTTGAATATAATTTTTGCTATCCTGGGTTTTTATTTTGTTATTCGAAATGAATTTGCAAATTGCTCTTTTGATCTCTGTGAAGAATTGACTTGGAATTTTGATGGGGATTGCATTGAATTTGTAGATTGCTTTTGGCAAGATGACCATGTTTTACTATATTAACTATATTAAATATATTTACTATATTAAATCATGAGCATGGGGGTCTTTTATTTTCTGAGATTTTCATCAATTTCTTTCTTCAGAGACTTGAAGCTCTTATCCTACAGATCTTTCACTTGCTTGGTTATAGTCGCACCAACAAATTTTATATTATATGGCATGAATGTAAAAGGTGTCATTTCTCTGATTTCTTTCTCAGCCTGCTTATCCTTTGAGTAGAGAAGGCTACTGATTTGTTTGAGTTAATCTTATACCAAACCACATTGCTGAAGTTGTTTATCAGGCTTAGTAGTTCTCTGGTGGAATTTTTGGGGTCACTTAAGTATACTATCACATCATTTGCAAAAAGTGATATTTTGATTTCTTCCTTTCTAATTTTCATCCCTTTGACCTCCTTTCATTGTCAGATTGCTCTGGCTAGGACTTCAAGTACTATATTGAATAAATAGGGAGAGAGTAGGCAGACATGTCTAGTCCCTGATTTTAGTGAGATTGCTTCAAGTTTTCTCCATTTAGTTTAATGTTAGCTACTTGTTTGCTGTCTATTGCTTTTACTCTGTTTAGGTATAGGCCTTGAATTCCTGATCTTTCCAGGGCTTTTATCATGAATGGGTGTTGAATTTTGTCAAATGCTTTCTCAGCCTCTAATGAAATGATCATGTTTTTATTTCCTTGAGTTTGCTTATATAGTAGATTATGTTGATGGATTTCCATATATTGAACCATGGCCGCTCTAGCTTCTTTCTTTGTATCATTTTCGTGGAAAGTTGTTTTCTAGCATTTTACTCTAAGTTAGTATCTGTCATTGTCTCTGAGGTGTGTTTCTTGTGTGCAGCAAAAGGCTGGGTCCTCTTTACATATCCAGTCTGTTAGTCTAGATATTTTTATTGGGGTGGAATTTTGTCCATTCATCGTAAGAGATATTAAGGAATAGTGATTTGTTGCTTCCTGTTATTTTTGTTGTTAGAGGTGGATTTATGATTTTGTGTCTCTCTTCTTCTGGTTTCTTTGCAAGGAGATTTCTTTCTTGTTTTGTTTTGTTTTTTGAATGTTGTTTTCTTCCTTGTCTTGGAGTTTTTCATCTTTTCATCTATTATCTTTTGCAGTGCTGGATTTGTAGAAAAATATTGTGTAAATTTTGTTTTGTCATGGAATATCTTGGTCTCTTCATCTAACTTAGTTGAGAGTTTTGCTGAATATAGTAGCCTGGGTTGGCATTCATGCTCTTCTTGAGTCTGAATCACATCTGCCCAGGATCTTCTGGCTTTCATAGTCTCTGGTGAGAAGTCTAGTATAATTCTGTTAGGTCTGGCTTTATTTCACTTGACATTTTTCCCTTTCTGATTTTAACAATTGTTCTTTGTCTGGTGTTTTACCTATAATTTGACAGGATTAATTTCTTTTCTGATCCACTCTATTTGGAGTTCTGTAGGCTTCTTGTATGTTTATGGGCATCTCTTTCTTTAGATTAGGGAAGTTTTCTTCTATAATTTTGTTGAAGATAATTACTGGCCCTTTAATTTGGGAGTCTTTCTTTTCTATACCTATTATCCTTAGGAATTATCGTCTCATTCCTCAATATCCTGGTTGTTTTGTGCCAGGAGCTTTTTGTGTTTTATTTTATCTTTGATAGATGTGTAGATGTTTTTTATGGTATCTTCTGCTTCTCAGATTCTTCTATTTCTTGTATTCTGTTAGTGATGCTTGCGTCTATGACTCCTGATCTCTTCACTATGTTTTCTATCCCCAGAGTTGTCTCCCTTTGTGCTTTCTTTATTGTTTCTATTTCCATTTTTAAATCCTGAATGGTTTAGTTCAATTCCTTCACCTGTTTGGTTGTGTTTTCCTATATTTCTTTAAGGGATTTTTATGTTTCCTCTTTAAGGGCTTCTACTTGTTAACTTGTGTTGTCATGTATATCCTTAAGGGATTTATTTATGTCCTTCTTAGTGACCTCCATCATCATCATAAAATGTGATTTTTCAATCTAAATCTTGCTTTTCCAGTGTGTTTGGATATCCAGTATTTGCTTTTGTCGGAGAACAGGGCTCTGATGATGCCAAGTAGTCTTGTTTTCTGTTGCTTAGGTTCCTTTGCTTGCCTCTTACCATCAGGTTGTCTATGTTGTTAGCTTGACTTTCTGTCCCTGCTAGTGTCTTGAGACGTCCTATAGGCTTGTTTGTCAGCACTCCTATAGACCTGTTTTATTTCAGATGGATCTGGGAACCAACAGATCTGCTTTCAGGTATATAGGTGCTCCTGTTGACTGTCTTTCAACTCTAGGAGCAGGCAAAAACTGGAAGGGTCCTGCCCCTGACTACTCCTTGGTCCCTGTGCCCAGTGGGCACAGATTGCACTAGGTGATTTCCTCTTGGGTCACAAATGTAGGCATTAAGTAATTGTCTCTTTTGAATTCTCAAGAATGTCTGCACTTGAGAACGTCCAGCTCTCTCCCCACATGCTTTGGGTGCAAGAAAGTGTGGGACCAGTTCAGTCCAGTCCAGTCCAGTTCAGTTCAGTTCTGGGCACAGGCAGAAACCAGCACATTCCTGCTGCTGACTGCTCCTATATTCCTGTACCGGAGACACTATGCAGTTTCATTTTGGGCCAGGAATGTGGGCAGAAGTGGGCAGAAGTAGAGGTCTGTCCTGTGGTCTCAGGATTGTCTGTACTTCTTGGCTTCTATTGGTTTTAATCATGAGAAATTCTGTATTTCTTACTTTTTCTTAAATATAGTTGTCCTCCTTGGGTTGGAATTTCTGTATTGTATTCTCTGTATGGATGTGTAACTGGAGACATATTTTTTGAATTTGGTTTTGTTATAGATTATTTTAGTTTCTCCATCTATGGTAACTGAAAATTTTGCTGGTGCAATAGTGTTGGCTGCTATCCGTGGTCTCAGTGTTTGTTGTACCACTGCCAAGGCCCTTCTACCCTTTTCTTTGTTAGATGAGAAATTCAGTATGGGTTAAACAGGTCTGCCTTTATATGTTACTTGGCCTTTTTTCCTTGCTGCTTTTAAAATTCTTTCTTTGTTATGTACACTTAATGTTTTGATTTTCATGTGATGGGAGGATTTTCTTTTCTGCTCCCCCATATTTGGTGTCCTATAAGCTTCTTGTACTTTTATGTGCATCTATTCATTTATGTTAAGGAAATTTTCTTCTATGAATTTCTTGAAGATGTTTTCTGGGCCTTTGAACTGGGAATCCTTCTTCTTCTTCTTCTTCTTCTTCTTCTTCTTCTTCTTCTTCTTCTTCTTCTTCTTCTTCTTCTTCTCCTTCTCCTTCTCCTTCTCCTTCTCCTTCTCCTCCTCCTCCTCCTCCTCCTCCTCCTTCTCCTCCTTCTCCTCCTCCTCCTCCTCCCCCTCCTCCCCCTCCTCCTCCTCCTCCTCCTCCTCTTCCTTCCTTCTCCTGCTCCTGCTCCTGCTCCTCCTCCTCCTTCTTCTTCTCCATCCTCCTCCTCCTCCTCTTCCTCATCTTCTTCCTCTTTGCTTCTCCTACTATTCTTAGGTTTGGTCTTTTCATAATATCCAACATTTCCTAAATATTCTGTGACATGAACTTTTTACATTTGCATTTTCTTTTACTGATATGCTTATTTCTTCTATCACATCTTTTACACCTGAGGTTTTCTCTTCCATTTCCTTTATTCTGTTGGTGATGCTTAAGTCTGTATTTCCTGTTCTTTTTCCTAGGTTTTTCCATCGTGAGGATTACCGTGGTTTTTGCTAGCTTTATTGCTTCCATTTCACTTTTCAGATCTTAGACAGTTTCAAGCTTACCTTTCAGCTCTTTGTATTTTCCTATATGTCTTTATATTTACTTTTTCCTTTTTAAATATGTTTGAATGTATTTTCCTAATGGATTCAGTCATATTCTCTTTATTTACTCAAGGCATCTATCATCTTTATAGAGTTGGATTTAAGGGTCTTTTCTTGTACTTCAGTTTCATTAGGATATCCTTGGTTTGTCCTAACGGAATAGCTGGGCTGTACTGATGGCATATTGCCCTGGGTCTTATTGCTTGTGTTCCTCTGCTGCTTCTTAGGCATCTAGTTTTTCCTGGTGTTGGCTAGATGTTCCTGATCACAGCAGGACTTCTCAGGAAGTTTTAGAGAGTCATGGGCCAGACAATGGTGGTTAGAGTGCTCTACCATTGGTTGGCTGTGCCTCAGGGAGACCCTACACTGAAGAATGCATTTCAGGTGCCCCCGATTCAGCAATCTGTATCCCAGAAAACCCAGTTATGGCAGGACAGATCCAAATAGGATGGGTGGTTGGACAGAATTCCAAGCTGGTTAGTTTTGGTCCCCTGAAGAATCCCACAGGGAGGCTAGAAGCTCTTGGGTTCCTGCAATTCTCTTCTGAACTGAGCAGCAAGGCCAATCATAGACAATGTTGCTCAGGTGGGCCTATGTACAACTCATCTCTTCAGCCTGTCCCATTTATACTTCTTGGGGTGACAAACAGATGCAACTATGATGGGTAGCTAGAGTTCCAAGCTGTTTGGTTTTAGGGCTCCTGAACTGTTCCAAGTGCAATTAGGAATTTCTTGTTTTCCCTCAGGGCTTCTCCTTCTGAGTCTTCCTATTTAAAATTGATTTACTGAGGTATCTTAACACCTGCTGTGTGAACCAATTCGAATGATTGACCCAAAATCTGATTGACCTGCCCCCATGCCTCAATTTAGAAGTGCCATACTAAAAACCAGCTGGTGGCTCTCTGTTTTACCCTATCTCTGGGACAAAATCTTTATATACAGTAGCTCTCTTTTCATTCCTCCCTACCTTTTTATCCTTTCTGCACCTTATCTATGTGACAAACTCTTTATACACAGCAGTTCTTTTTTTCTTCCTCCCTTTCTTTCTTTCTTTCTTTCTTTCTTCCTTTCTTCCTTTCTTTCTTTCTTTCTTTCTTTCTTTCTCTCTTTCTTTCATCTTTCTTTTTTCCTTTCTCCCATCCCATCCATGAATCTATTGTAAATTCCTTTATAAAAATACATCCTCTTTATGGTCAATGAATCCCCAAGATAAGCAACCAGAATCACTCAGTAGACATTGTATGACCACTATTTACAGCATTATAACTCATCATTATAACTTAATCATATACAAAGCAAGAAAGTTTCCATTCCTTTAAAAGGTGTGTGTTATTTTTTTTTCTCCCTGTTTAAATTCCAGGCATTTATATTTTCAGGATGGATTCCTCAAGTCATTCTTCCAGTTAGAAAACTTTTGGAAAGGTGAACCAGTTTCCATAGCGATACAGATATAGACATAGACATAACAATACACACACACACACACACACACACACACACACACACACACACACACACACAAAATCATACCACCACATCTCAATGGACAGTTGAAGTTCATTACTTAAAGCAATTCAAAGAGAAATAAATTTATTTAGATCTTGATAACATTTCTCACTTGGAATCTGCTACTGTTTTTCATCCCTAAGTGTCTACCATTTGATGAATAAGGCATTAAGAACTGTCCAGAGAAAAGAAGTTTGCCTTTAGGCAAACTTCTATCTAGGTGCTATATAAACTTTTGGAGTATGTATTGATTCTCGGTGAAAGAAAGGCAAATGATGTTTCAACCTGTATGAGGAGAATCAATAAAAGTATAGAAATATATAACATAGTAAAACACCCAGAAGGACTTGAAATATATCTGTCATATGCCTATTCCCTCATATTTGGATAAATTAAGTACTATTCATGAGACGGTTCTCTATATCATCTACTAGGAAACAAAATTGAAGGTGAGACTACATTGTACTTTAACTTTCTCTCACTTTCATTCATTTGTACTTGACTTTCCCTCAAGCTGTGTCAGCACATATTAAATTTCTTGCCTTGAAGTTCTGTTAAGTTAATACTAGGAAGTGGGAGATGTTAGCTGTTAACTGTAATTGAAAAGTGAACCTTGAACACAACAGGACACAGACTGCTCATTTCAATTTGTTAGGAAGTAGAGGTAGAAGCAAGCATGACAAAGGAAAGCACTAATCAGTCAGATAGACTTTTCTGAAGCATGATAAAATATATGCCTAATAGGTGGAATAAGCTAAAAATGCTCTTACCTTTCTGACATGGTTACATTACTCAGAGTGATTATTTCCAACTATACTAATTTGCTTACAAATTTCAAATTTCACAGTTGAATAATATTCCATTATGTAAATGTACCACATTTTAATTATCCATTCACCAGGTACCTTTAGATGATTTCCATTTCCTGTCTATTGTGAACACTACAGAAATTAGCATGACTAAAAAAGTACCTCTGTAGTGAGATATAGAGTCCTTTGAGAACATGTGTAGTAGATGTACAGCTTTGAATGAATTTCCACATTGATTTCCATAATATCTGCAGATATGTGTACTACCATCAACAATGAATAATTATTCTTACTTCCCCACAATTGTGATGACATCTGTTGCTGCTCTCATTTAACATATTTCATAGCTTCTTTGGATATTATGAGAGCTAGTACTCAAGAAGATGTCTCTAAGTTAGCACCCGATGAAGTCTTCCAATTGTTCAGTATGTGGTATCCTCAGCACCCAAATATTGTGAGTCAGAGCTACGATAGAAAAACCAACCCACCCATAAAACTTTCAAACCAAAATTTTTACTGATCACAAGAAGTGGAGGCATGGGGAATAGAGCAGAGGGTAACCAATAACCATCCCAACTTGAGACCCAGACCAAGGGAAAGCACCAATCCCTAACACAATTAATAATATTCTCTTATACTTGCAAACAGGAGCATATTATCCTCTGAGAGGATCTGTGCAGAAGCTAACTCAGAGGGATACAAATACCCACAAACAAATAGTAGATGGAGCATGGAGACTTTTAGGAAAAACAAGGAGGAAGTATTGCAGGCCTGCAAGGAGTTAGAAACGTCACAGGAAAACAAAACAACAGAGCCAACTAACCTGGCCCCTTGGGGTTTGCAGAGTCTGAACCACCAGCCAAAGAACATACACTTGCTGGACCTAGTTCATACCAAATATATGTAGCAGATGTGCAGCTTGGTCTTCATGTGGGTTCTGAAAAACTGAAGCAGAGGCTATCTCACAAGCTGTTGCCTATATGTGGGGTATGTTCAAGTTGGGATGCCTTGTCTGGCCTAAGAGCAAGTACCTAAGCTTGCAAAGAGTAGGAAGTGCCAGGATGGGGAGATAAACAGAGTGGGGGGGGCCTCTACCTTGCCAGGTGAGAAGGGGAAAAGGGAAGAATTGTGGGGAAGGGTGACGAGAAAGAAGACAGTGAGTAGGATATAAAGTGGATGAGTAAGAAACCAAATTAAATTAAGAAGAAAGAAAATGGTCTGTAGGATTGCCTACAGACTGACCTTGTAGATTCATTTTCTGAATTAAAGTTTCCACCTCTCAGATGACTATAGAGCCCATTAAGTTGACATAAAACTAGCCAGCACATGAGATTTGTTCATCAGATTCCTTCTCTCAAGGCAAAGGAATCAATGAAGAGGAAGATATAGAATAATTGTAAGAGCCAAAGGTGTTGGATAAATCCAAGGAAAGAGTGTCTTGTAGACACAACAGGACTGCACAGGTATACTTACAGGCTATAATAGCATACACAAGTCTAGTAAAAGTTAAAACCAGAAAAAAAATCCATGCACTGAGAAGAAAATGTGAAAACAAGGTCCTACCCATACTCAGTAAGTTATTTGCAATTTCTAGTTATTGGGGAAGTGAAAGATGAATGTCTGCCAATGGAACATCACTGGGTATATCAAACATACTGTAGGGCTGGCCCGAAAAAACAGATTTCCTGAGGTTTTAGTTTGTTGTTATTTAGTTTTTTTCTTGTTTTATTTTTTCTTTTTTATTTTGGTTTTACTTTTTGTGTCTTTCTCTCTCTCTCTCTTTTTTTTTTGAGATACCAAGAGAAAATGGCATAGGTAGATGATAGATAGATAGATAGATAGATAGATAGATAGACAGACAGACAGATAAATGAGAGAAATATACACAAAAATATGGTGGGAAAGGAGACAGGGAAGATCTGGAAGAAGTTGTAGGAGGGAAAATATATTGGATATAATTTAAAAAATTCATGGCGGGGGGAGTGCTAAACTCCCAGAAGTGGGAACAATCATGAGAATACAGGACAGACTGTCACTTCTGCCCACTTCTGCCCACATACCAGGTCCAGGAAGAAACTGCATAGTGCCCCTGGATACAGGAATATAAGAGCAGCAGGAAACTGCTGGTTTCTGCCTAGACCCAGAACTGAACAGAACCATTCCCACAGCTCCCTGCACCCAAAGCCCATAGGGGAGAGATTTGGAAACAGAAATGCAGACAATCCTGAAAACTCAGAGCTCCCTATTTCCAGATCCAGCTGAAAAAAAGAACAGATCTACAAGAGTGCTGGCACACAGGTGTAAATAAGGGTAAAGTCACTGTCAGAGACAGCAAGACAATCTAACACTGGAGACAACCTGATGGCAAGAAGCAAGCAAGGAGAGCCGAGTTCTCCTACCAAAGCAAATATTGGATATCCAAACACACCAGAAAAGCAAGATTTATATTTAAAAATCACATTTTATGAGGATGGAGGTCATTAAGAAGGACATAAATAAATCTCTTAAAGAAATAAGGAAGGGGAGGGGGGAGGGGGATGTTTGCCCGGAAACCGGGAAAGGGAATAACACTCGAAATGTATATAAGAAATACTCAAGTTAATAAAAAAAAAGAGAAAAAAAAAAGAAATACAGGAAAAACAAGTAAACAAGTAGAAGCCCTTAAAGATGAAATACAAAAATTCCTTAAAGAAATATAGGAAAACACAACCAAACAGGTGAAGGAATTGAACTAAATCATCCAAGATTTAAAAGTTGAAATAGAAACAATAAAGAAAGCACAAAGGGAGACAACTCTAGAGAGAGAAAACATAGGAAGGAGATCAGGAGTCAGAGATGCAAGCATACCTGACAGAATACAAGAGATAGAAGAGAGAATCTAAGAGGCAGAAGATACCATAAAAAATATCGACACAACCATCAAAGATAATATAAAACTCAAAAAGGTCCTAGCCCAAATCAACCAGGAAATTGAGGACAAAATGAGAAGATCAAACCTAAGGATAATAGGTATAGAAGAGAGTAAAGACTCCCAAATTAAAGGACCAGTAAGTATCTTAAACAAAATTATAGAAGAAAACTTCCCAAATCTAAAGAAAGAGATGCCCATAAACATACAAGCATACAGATCTCCAAATAGACTGTACCAGAAAAGAAATTCATCCCATCACATAATAGTCAAAACACCAAATGCACAAAACAACATAAAAAAAGGTAAAATCAGAAAGGGAAAAAGGTCAAGTAAAATATAAGGGTAGACAGAAATACACCAGACTTCTCACCAGAGACTATGAAAACAGGAAGATCCAAGGCAGATGTCACACAGACCCTAAAAGACCACAAATGCCTGCCCTGGATACTATGTCCAGCAAAACTCTCAATTCAGGTACATGAAGAAACCAAGATATTGCATGACAAAACAAAATTTACACAATATCTTTCTACAAATCCATCTCTACAAAGGATAATAGATGGAAAACTCCAACACAAGGAGGGAAACTACACCATAGGAAAAACAAGAAAGTAATCTCCCTGCTATGACCAAAAATAAGAGTACCATACAAACATAATTCCACTTCTAACAACAAAAATAACAGGAAACAACAATTACTATTCCTTAATATCTCATAATATTAATGAAATCAATACCCCAATAAAAGACATAGACTAACATACTAGATATGTAAAGAGGACTCCACCTTTTGCTGCATACAGGAAACACACCTCAGAGACAATGACAGATACTTCCTCAGAGAAAAAGGCTAGAAAACAAATTTCTGAACAAATGGTCCAAAGAAACAAGCTGGAGTAGCCATTTTCATATTTTATTAAATCAACTTTCAACAAAAAGTCATTAAAAAGCATAAGGAATGACAGTTGATATTCATCAAAGGAAAAAATCCACCAAGATGAACTCTTAATCCTACATATCTATGCTCCAAATGCAAAGGCACCTGCATTCATAAAAGAAACCTTACTAAAGTTCAAATAACACATTGTACCTCACACATTAATAGTAGGAGATTTCAACATCCTACTCTCACCAAGGGACAGAGCACTGAAATAGAAATTAAACAGAGATATAGAGAAATTAACAGAGGTTAAAATCCAAATGGACTTAACAGATACTTTAGAACATTTCATCCTAAAAACAATGAATATAACTTCTTCTTAACATCTCATGGTACCTTCTCCAAAATTGGCCATATAATCAGCCACAAATAGGCCTCAACCGATACAAGAGGATAGAAATAATCCAATGCATCCTATCAGATAACCACAGACTAAGTCTGGTATTCAATAACAACAAAAAGGACAGAAACACATATACATAGAAGTTGAACAATGTTCTGCTCAAGGATAGTTTGTTCCAGGAAGAAATAAAGAAAATAATTAAAGACTTTCTAGAATTTAGTGAAAATGAAGGCATAAGCTACCCAAACTTATGGAACACATGAAAGCACTGCTAAGATGAAAACTCATAACTCTGAGTCCCTCCAAAAACAAATAGGAGAGAACATGGATCAGCCGCTTGACAGCACACATAAAAGCTCTAGAACAAAAAGAAGCAAATACACCCAAGAGGAATAAAAGGCAAGAAATAATCAAACTCAGGGATGAAATCAACCAAGTAGAAGCAAAAAGTATAAAAAG